>NC_053436.1:110593204-110893204 GCF_007990345.1 Gossypium hirsutum
GTGTGGGCGACTTCGACTTCAAGATCCGAGTCGATAGCTGGAACCAAAAATCTATAAAACAGAGGAGCAATGTAACGAGTAAGCAATTTATGCTTAGTAAGTTTGAGCAAATTCCAGCATAAACAAAGAATATCACACATTTAGCTAAACGGAATATTTCATAATACGCAATTTATCGATATTAAACTTGCTTCACAACATTAACAACCCTTATGCACATACACAATAGACTAACTTAGCCGAAGCCGATAGCTCGTTTAATCAACTGAGCGAACATTTATTTGTAAGGGCTCGATTAAATTCAACACATACGTAACATATCCCCATATTGGGATGTTTTTCGAGTATTCGCTGGAATTTTACAGCAAGCTCATTCATTACCAAATCACGTACCTTCGGGATTTAACCGGATATAGCTCCTCGTTCAAATGCCTTCGGGACATAGCCCGGTTTTAGTAACTCACACAATGCCTTCGGGACGTAACCGGATTTAACAACTCGCACGAATGCCTTCGGGACTTAACCCGGCTTTTAATAACTCGCACGAATGCCTTCGGACTTAACCCGGATTAGTATCTCGCACAAAGGCCTTCGGATCTTAGTCCGGATATATTCGCTTAGCACAAAGCCTTCGGGACTTAGCCGACAGCATTCAATTAATCATGCACATCTAACAATAATTCATGGTACATTCATATTTCATTTTCGTTTACGAAACTCAAACACAAGGACATATTGTCCTTGCACATTCGCTCAATAGCCACACATAGAGCATGATTTAATCACATCGAAATTTAAGCTCTCTTACTCAAGAACTTACCTCGGTGTTGTCGAACGATTCGCTAGCTATTCAACCACTCTTCTTCCCTTTATCGTTTTATTTCCCCTTTGCTCTTGAGCTTAATCAAACAAATAAATTGATTTCATCATTTAGGCATCAAAAAGATGAACACAAGGCACTTAGCCCATATTTATACATTAGACATTAAAGTCTCATACATGCAAAATAGCATCACACCATATTAGCTAATTTTTGCCATGCAATGCATGTCCATTTTGGGTCGATTCAACACTAATACAACATATCACACTAGTAAGCATCTCGCCTTTCATCATTAACAAGCAGCTCATTAACATCAGTCATTCGCCTGCCAATTTGAGCCGATTCTTCTCCATTTAGCAACCATGCACATATGTGCTCACACAAAAAAATGCTAAAAAGGAGGTTCAAGAATCATCAAGCCATCATCACATGCATCATTAACAAGCTTCATATTTGCATGCAAGCATTACACAACTCCACCTAGCCGAATCTTAACTCATCCTCATGCCTCATCACCACAACATCAACATCAACCAAGAATGATGCATCCATGGTCAGTGCCATTTCCATCACATAGCAAGATTTAGACCATGGTAGGTAGAACTCAAGCTAACACTAAAACATGCATGCCTCTCATGGAACATCATCAAATACTAGCCTAAGTACAAGCAGCCGAATCTCTTCACCTTTCTCTCTACAAATTTGGCCAAGGATGACCAAAGAGAAAAATTTTTCTTTGTTTTTCTTTCTATTTTGAAGCAGAAGAGAGAAAGGATGAACAAAATTCCCTTCTCTCTTTAGCTCACGGCAATGGGGGGGGGGGGACAAACACTACACACACATTTTTTTTTCTTTTGTTTCCATTTCTTTATTACCCATACTCCTTATTTTATTCTTCCACTAACAAAATGTTCATGACATGTTTGCCATCATTCCTTGTCATGGCCGGCCACTACTCATAGGGGGGGAAATTGACATGCAAGTCCCCCCTTTGTCCACATGCACTAATAGGTCCTCACACATTGACCTATCACATTTAGAATTTTTCACATAAGTCCTATAACTAAATTCACATGAAATCAACCAAAATGAAGCTTGAAATTCACACATTCATATTACATATTCTAGACAATAATATCGCATCAAACATTTAGTGACTCGGTTATAGCGGTCCCGAAACCACTTCCCCGACTAGGGTCAACTTGGGCTCACATTCAAGCTTCCAAAGCTCGATGTAAGTCCGTTCTAGCCTCGTTTTTAATGATTTTTACGTTTTTTGGGAGTCCCGGTAAGCTTAATAAGCTTATGCAGCAATAATTCAACCTAGGGTTTATATTTGGAAAAATACCAATAGGTGAAATTTGTGTATTTTGGTGTTTTATGATAGAATATGAGGTTTTAAATTATGTAGACAACTGTGCTACTCGGTTTAAGTGAAAACGAGCAAAAGGGCTTAATTGGTAAAAATACCTAATAGCATAAAGTACATGTTAGAGTGAAAATTTGATGTTTCCATAGAAGGGAAAATGATCAGCAGTCAAAAAACATAAGAAAATAGGCTGAAGTTAATTTACAGCTTTGGGCAAAAGTGTAAATATCAAAATTAGGGAAATTTTTTTCAAATTGTTTGGGTCAATTTGAATATGGTAATAGACTATATTTAAATGATAGAGCAAGGAAAACTGAAATTCGGGCTAAAATGGGGAAAATACCAAGTGTGGACGAAAGTAAAAAGAGCCATTTCGCATACGAGGTAAGTTCATGTGTAAATGTAGTAACATAATGTCATTTAAGCAATTTATGTTGTTAATGATAGATGCGATATTACATGAAATATTATGCTTGTGGTTATTGTTGAATAATATGTAATTATGTGAATTACTTGATGAGTATGAACTATCACCGAAGTATCAATTCGATATTCCGTGAAGATGGAAAAGATGTGTGATCGAGGAAAACGCCCGTTGAACCTTAGGAATAGATAGGATACAAGTGACATGTCACTAGGATAATTGGGCATCCGAACTTATCGGTTGATCCGAATTAATCGATTAACACAAATCGTTTAGTCCGAGTTCTTATGGCTTACATGTAGCTTGGCTACATATGTGCATTATGTGCAAACTTCCATGTATCCGAATTATATTCCGATGTGTTCAACGGTAAAGTTCTACTGAAATGGAGGAATACTCAAGATAAAAGGGACGTATGTTAAGTGTTGTGAAATGGGTACTTTGAACAGGTATGTACTTAACCTCGGTTGAAAAATCGATATAACAACAATATGGTAAGATGATAAATGAAAATGTGATATGAATGTCTTGGTGATGATTATGCAAATGATGTTTTATGTTTGCTTATATGGTTATGTTACTTGCTATTTGCATGTGAACTTATTAAGCATTTATGCTTACTCCCTCCTTTTCATTCCTTGTAGTTTTGACAAGCCAGCTCGGAAATCGAGAACGGTCGGAGGCTCGCTCACACTATCCGTATACCATCTTGGCATAATGGCTTGTATATTTGAGTATGGCATGTATAGCATTATAATCATTTGTGTATATGGTCTTATGATATGGTTATTGAGTGGTATGGAAATGCTTGGTAATGATTAGCCATTGGAATGGCTAATCATGATCATATTTGCTGTTATGTATGCTAAATTGCTAGCTAATCCATGGAAACCATGAAATAAGTAAAATTTACCATAAAATAGATTCAGACAGCAGCAGTGATGTGAGTTTGAAAAATCACTAAAAATAGTAGAGATACAATCAGATGATGAATAATATATGGAATCGAAGCTTGATGAGTCTATTTTCATATGGAAGAATCGAAACAGGTATATAAGCTATATTTTATGAGATGTTTAAATTTTTGTGAAACAGGGCCAGAGCGATTTCTGGATCCCCTGTTCTGACTTTGTAAATTCACCATAAATTTACAAAGATAATTAGAAGTCATGCTTTATATGTACAGATTCCTTATTGAGTCTAGTTTTATTAGAGACAAACGGCATAGTCATTGAAGCTCTGTAGATGGATATATCTGATTCATAATACACAGAGGTCAGAGTAGTCGAACCCTGAAACAGGGGAGACTTAACTAATAAACTGTACTAATTTACGGAATTGGATTTCGAGTTTCGGAACTCGAGATATGATTTTAAAGCGACTGTGATGCAGTTAGCCAGCTTGCCTGGAAATTTAAAATGAATTGTATGAGCTGTTTAAGTAATGAATTAAGTCTATTAACACGTCGTGTTCGACTCCGGCAACGGTCTCGGGTACGGGGCGTTACACTAATCATGTCACTAACATAGAACTTGAATACAAATTCTTTGTGTTTATTCATCTCTAAGTATATTATGGTCGATCTCTGCCTTAACTCTCTACCGGTTTCCTAGCACTGGCTGTCTTTCCACACTCTTCATGAGTTTATTCATAGAATTCCATAGACAACAATTCTCAGTCAACTAGAGTGTCAAATGATGGTGTATATAAATAATTCTTTGAAACTATAAAACAATGGAAACTAAACTTATGCCATTTCTATTTGATTTCTTGAAAGAAATAAACTATTACTAATAGGAAAAGTTATTGTCAAATTGGGGGTAAAATGTCTTTGTCCTTGGATGTTAGTACCAGGATTTAAACCTTACAGATAAATTTCAGTGTCCATTTCAAACCGAAGTTCAGCATAAATTAAGTTTTTGAGACTCAGATAGGGAACTGAATAATGTTCCCACCTGCTCAGACCAGATAAATTGAAATTAGCACACAGGATTGTTCAAACCAGACTAGAGTTGGTCTATGCTAGTTAATATCTAATTTATGACTTACCATTTTATGTTTATACCATCATAAGTATGGTATGCAATACACATATGGTTTTGGTGTTATATGACTATATAGAAGGTAATATGAATCATTATAGACATACCATACATGGCATAAAAGAAATAGACATACACCACAAGTTGCCTTAAAAGACAGACCATGCATACTGCACATGCTTTTCTTACCTTTGGGTCACAAAATGCAGTGTTTTGGCATATTCCTGTCAGAATTTAAATATTAGGATACAGTGAATGCACTATCTGTCAGAAAAGGCAGTTAATTTGGAGCAATTTGTTTTCCATATATGAATTTTATGCAAAGATGCAGGGATTAACTATCCAAATATTATGATGCCAATTGAATGGAAATTCGATACAAGGAGAGCAACACAATCTCTTATTTATAAGGTTGTTTGAGATCAACTATTTCTTCGCTACATCCATCTTGAGGAAATACTATCTGTATGGCAGGAAGAAATTGGCCATTGTGATGCCATCTGATAAGAACTTGGATACAAGGAGAGCAGCGCAATCTCTTATTTATAGGGCTTTTTGAGACCAACTATTTCATGATTGCATTGATTTTCAGCTAGAAATGAACTGTTAATTCAACAAATATAAATCTTCCGTAAATGGATTCTTATGTGATATTTGAATATTTAATACTTGCATCTTTACTTAAGAATCCATGTATGGAAAATTTATTTATGCTAAATTAACAGTTCATTTCTGACTGAAAATTGATACAATCATGAAATAGTTGGTTTCAAAAGGCCTTATTTATAAGTAAGACATTGGCATCACAATAGCCAGTTTCTTCCTGTCATACAGATTATTTCCTCAAGATAGTAGAAATGATTCAGGGTACAATTTATGGAGTCCAAGATACTGCATCACTTCTTGAAATGACATCAATATCAGATCAATGATTACCAGATAAACCTACCACTGCAAGCATTTCTAATGGAGAACAATGAGTGTAGTTAGTGAAGGCATGTTAGCTTCATCACGAAAACAAGACCATTGCTACTGTTCCCAATAAACCCAGAATTACATGGTGAAGGCTACCATGTAAAGGTCAAAGAGGAAGACGTGGAAGAGGCTAGCTATAGCATATTTTTCTTCATCTTCTGCAGCTTCGGCCCTCTGCAGTCGAGATTGAAACGTCAATGAAGGTGACAATACGTTCACAGCTTCACCAAGTTGCTTCATGAAAGAATGATGGATCAGATACCATAAAACAGCTCCTCCAAGAGTTTAGCTTTTGTCTTTAACATTCTCTCAGCCATTCCCTAGTAGCCTTATATGTCATTGATGAACTAAGCTGCATTATCGTCGACGAAGGGACTTTACAAATATTTGAATCATTGAAGAAAATATGTAACCAAATAAATTCAACAAATATCCAAGCATTGAGTATTCTGCTTTGCAAAATCGTGGAACCACAAATGTGAGAACATTTATAAAATAGAATCAAATCCTTTTTCTACTTGAATGACAGTCTAATAATATGGTAAGCAAAAAAAAAAAAAAAGAAGGCAAGAAAAGGGGCATGAAATTTGTTAAAAAATCCAGCCCAAGATGATAATTTGAGTTGTCTGATGAAGTTACAAACAACTTTGTAGAAGCCATTGCACTCAATACAAACAATTCCAGACCATTATGTTGTTTTCAGCAAAACCATATTATAGTGGACAAATCAGTTCTTTATGCAAAAACATTATGTTCAAAAAGGAATTGACAACAAGTCTTCTTTGGGTTTCCTTGAACTCAAATTGCTTTCCCACTTTACATTCAATGTCTTATTATCAAGTCAAGTAAAGGGATAATAATTGAATCTAATTCTCTCTTATCAAGGTCAATGGAGCTATTATCTCTTCCAAAAAGAATCACAAAGGTATGCATAATAGCACATAAAAAGTTTTAAACCAGAAAAAGGTAAACCAAAATAAAGATACAACAGCATTAATCAACTCAAAAGAATTCAATATATTATGCCATAAACCAAGACCAACTCAGTAGATGATGATAACTTGTATGTTAAGATACTTTTCCTCCAGCTTTTTAGTTAAGTTAATTGGTTATATAAACATAAAAATTTCACACAATTTCAAATAGGCTAAGAAGATTACTTGATTTAGGAAGATCATATGATCAACACTGGCTGTCCATGGTTAGCCAACTGATGTCAATGTAGATACTTCGCAATGACACAACTGTCTAGCAAGGCTTCACTGGAAACTTCCCTAAAGAATGGCCAACATCAAACAGGTTTTTTTTTTTTTTTTGTAGAATTAAACCTAACATTCTTTTAAAAGAGTTTTAACAATCTTTTCAGATTATGGGATTATCTTCAAGTTTTTCTTGTCAAGTTTTCTTTCTTAGAGGGAAAATTAGAGCCGTTTGAAGGGGGTTCTGAATTCATTTGGTTTCCAAGGCTCCTTAGGACTTCTACACGCCACTTTCAATCTATCTTGTTTCGTTTCTTTGTTATTCTGTTTTGATCTTATTTAATTATTTTTAATATTAATTTGGATTCCTTATTCTTTTTCTATCTTTTATTACTTGTTTTAATTGCTGCCCTTTTTAATTCTTAAATCTGACTTGGATTTTTTAGTATTTCAAGTTGTTTCAAACTCCAAGTTCTCCTTCATTCGTCTAGAGCCTTAGGCCAAATCCGTGACTTGGAAAAACTTACGATCCTGTTCCGTGCACGTCCATATCAACATATGTAGGCTCAATTATGATAAATTGGACCTCTTTAGACATAGTATTAGAGCATGAAAATTGTGCAACAAATTTCTACAGTATTGCTTTCAAATAAAGTAAGGTTAAAATGCCTTGGATTCCAATAACTCCATAGTCCAACATTTGATTCAAAATATAGTCTATTTAAATCTATTACAGGAAGGAAAGCATGGCATAGCAATTTCTATTTGAAGTAACTAATTTAAATAGAAATGCAAAAAACATGAGCAAATAGTCGGTCAAACCTTACAACGCACAGATAACTTTGTCATGACACTTAATGCATCATGATCGTGCCTATGCAGTATGCACAAGTAATATGCAAGGCCCAAGTAACACTTTTATCTATAAATATAATAATAAAAGTGTAATTAGTGAGAGTAATAACTTATGGTGCAAAAAAGAGCGATTACCTAAATTATTCTACCACTTACCTAGACCATATAAATCACTTCAATATGTAAACTAAACAATTACACGTGGATAGAAGACTTCGTAGTGTCGACGTGTTAACACAATCCACAAATGCAGCTTTCCATAAATGTTATGACCGACTATAAATAAGAATTTTGGCAGGTGTTATTTGTCGGCCGGAGTTCTTACTTCTCAAGAAATTTTGCACTTGTGCACCTACGGGTTCTAGCGCAGGCAAATAAGAAAATACCACAAAGATTGGGCTGCATAATCCCGAATTTAAGCAGATCAGCTCTGCTCATAAGTTACTGAATCCAACGAGGTCAGTAAAGCTAACTTATTTTTTTATCAAGCTCCACCTAGTTTACTAAAGCATATCAACAATATATAAGAGGTACTAAATTGGATCTTCCTTTCATGAAAATGGCCCTTCAAAAGCATTCTCGTACGTAGCTCCGAGTCGCTTTTTGTTTTTCTTGTTTTAAAATAAAAATAACACAGCGAGACAACATAAGAAAAAATGTATTCATGCCTATGCTTAACTTGACTGGTTAGTGGTAACAACACATAAAAATCTGGTCATGTCATTTATAGAGAATTAGAATACATATTCTTCGTGTTTTTTCTATCTCTAAGTACATTCTGGCTGAATCTCTGCCTTTAACTCTCTAATAGTTCCTAGTATCGGTTCTCTTTGCACACACTGCTTGAATTGATTCATAGAATTCCCAGAAAACAATTCTTAGTCAACCAGATTGTCAAATGATGATAGTGTTATTACCAATTAGATTATGCATTTAACTAATTCTTTGATACCTCAAAATGATGGAAACTTGACTTATGCCATTTCTAATAGATTTCTTGAAAGTAATAAACTATTATTGTCCTTCACTTGCTTCAATTTGGTGTAAAATATGAATGGAAAAAGTTCTTGTTGAATTGGGATAAAGTGTTGTCTTTGATGTTAGCATTAGGATTTCAAACTTTACACATAAGTTTTTAGGGTGTCCATTTAACTCCAAAACCAAAGAGAAGTAATTGGTAAAAAGACCTCTTTGATCCCTCTCAATTTCGTTATTGAGTAATTTGGTCCCTCTAAAAAATCAGAGTAATTTAATCTCTGTCAATTTAAAAAATGAGCAATTAAGGATAATTAATCACAATGTTAATGCTTTTCGTCAATTGTATATATTTTTATTGACATAATAGCAAATTTAACCCTCAAAGTTTATGTTCTGTTAATTTGATCTTAATAAATAAATTTAACCCACAACATTTATAGATTCTAACACTTATGCATAACAACAAACACTGGGGGCTAAATTTGTTATTATACCTATAAAAGTTATGTATTATTGGCAAAAAAACATTAACATCATCATTAATTGTCCTTAGTTGCTCACTTTCGAAATTGATAGGGATTAAATTGCTCTAATTTTATTGAGAGGGACCATAAAGGTGTTTTTACCATAATAATTTGTTTCCCCTCCCTATGGGTCCTGTTCTCTAGACTGGTAGTAAAACAAACAGAAATATATTTATATTATGTAGGAAAACTAATTATGCAGGGATTAAAAAATGCTGACGTGCTCGGATAGGGAACCGAACAATGCCACCATCTACTTAGACCAGATAAATTGAAATTAGCACACAGGATAGTTCCAAGCAGACTAGAGTTCGTCTATGCCAGCTAATATCTAATTTATGACTTGCAATTTTATGTTTAAAGGTGTTATATGCTTATATGGCATGCATACGAATCATTATAGACATACCATAATAGGCATAAAAGAAAATAGACATACAGAACAAGTTGCCTTAAAAGACAGACCAAGCATTTTATCCATGCTTTTCTATCTTTTGGGTACAAATGCAGTGCTTTAGGTATTAATACATCTTCTATGTATGGAAACTTTGCTGTATTCCTAAATGTCTTTTAGATGATTTGTTTTTATGCTATGCTTATATGATTTTTATGTAAAGATACTAGTATTAAATATTCAAATATAGAAAGTATATTTATGTATAACCTAATATTCGAATATTTAATTCATGCATCTTCACATAAAAATCCATATATGAAAGTCAATTGACTAGAAATGTGATACAAGGCGAGTAGCACGATCTTGTATTTGTAAAGCTGTTTGAGACCAATTATTTGCTACAAATAGATCTACCACGCGTGGAAATATTCAAACATCAAGATATACATGAATATACCTTCTATATTTGAATAAGCTTTCTATATTTAATAAACTTTCCATATTTGTATAAATTTAATACAAATTTGGAATGTATTTTCAAATATAGAAAATATAATCAAATATGGAAGGTATATATTATACATTTAATACAAATTTGGAAGGTATTTTCAAATATAAAAGATATAATCAAATATGGAAGGTATACCTTCCATATTAGAAATCTTCCATATTTGATAATACCTCCTATATTTGAAAATACCTTCCAAATTTGTATTAAAGATTAAGAATAGTTGGTCTCAAACAGCGCTATAAATAAGAGATTATGCAACTCTCCTTGTACCAGAGTTCCAATAAATTGCCATCACAATGGCTAATATCTTCCTGTCAAACAGATACAATTTCCTCAAGTTAGCAGAAATGGTTTGTGCACGATTTATGGAGTCCAAACTACCTTGCTTCTAGCAAGGGCATAAATATCGAATTAGTGATTTACCAGATAAACCTTCCAGTCCAAGCTCTTCTCATGGAGAGCAATGAGTGTAGTTGGTGAAAGCAAAGTGGTCTTCATCATGAAAATTAGACCATTGTTAGCATTTCCAATGGTCTCAGGATTGCCTGAGAGGGACAAGAAAGTGCAGGCCAAAGAGGAAGATGTAGAAGAGGTTGGAGGTTTCATATGCAATTGTAGCATTTTATTCTCCTTCATCATCCTCCCACACAGACACTGGCAAAGATGGAAACGTCAGTGAAGGTGAAAACACTTCATCATCAGCAATCGGCTTCACGAATGAATGATGGGTCAATTTCAGAATTGCTCGTAAAATAGCTCTTCTAAGAGTTTACCCCTTTGCCTTTACCATTCTCTAAGTCATTCCCTAGTAGCCTCATATGTCATAGATGAACTAAGAATAAGATATTGTGTATTCAATTAGCCAAATTTAATTGAACTATTAACAAGCATTTATCTTCATACATTTATCTATATATCTAAGCCATTCCCTAGTAGTCTCGTAAGTCATTGATGAACTAAGATAAGATACCATGTATTCCATCAGCCTACTATTAACAATCATTTATCTCTATATCCTAAGCCATTCCCTAGTAGTCACATGTCACTGATGAACTAAGAATAAGATACCATGTATTCCATCAGTGTGCTTGAACTCACGTTTAATAGTACTATTAACAAGCATTTATCTGTATATCCTAGTGGACTTTACATGTACTTGAGTAAGAAAAGAAAAAAAAATGTAAAACAAAGATATCAAATATACAAGCATTCAGTGTTCTGCTTCACCAAATCACAAATATACAACTATGAGACCATCTATCAAAATAAGAATCAAATTATTTTTTCACTAGTATGGTAAGCATAAAAAAAAAGGAGCACAAATTTGTTTCTCTGGGGTTCCTTAAATCGTTTTTCCATTTTACACAACAAAGTCTAATTATCCAGTAATGTAAAGAGTTTTAATCAAGTGAAGCTAATTTCCCTCATCGATGGACCTATTGTCTCTTCCAAAGAAACCCACGAAGGTCCTTAAACTAATACCACATCACAAATTTTGAACTACAAAAAGTTAACTGAATCAGAAGGATTTCAATATATTCTCCCGTAAACCAAGACCAACTCAATCGATCACCATAGCTATTCGATTTTCAAAACATCAAAATTTTGACATAATTTCTAACCGGGTAAGAAAATTACTTACTTCACCAATACCAGAAGAACAACATTGGCAGTCCATTGCTTCAGCAATGTAGATAGGTAATGGCTTAAGCAGAAACCTCCCAGTGAAGAAACAATGGCGTTCATTTTCGTTGAATTGAAACCCCCAACATTCAAACAAATTAAGTGGACTTCTATCATTTTCTCTCTTTTGTAAAACCCATTCCTGTGCTTTGAAATCAGTAGCTATCTTCAACGACATTCTCATTCATTACCAGCTTTGGGCTGCTGTCAAGCCCGGTTCACTTTTTTTGTTGTTGTCGTTGTTGTTGTTCTTTGCCGCCATCCCGGTGCGGTCAAGGATAATAGCGGTAGGAAATTTGTAAATTTTTATAAAATTTGATTAAAAGATTGGAAAAAATTATTTCTTTAGTCCTCCCAATTTTGATATTGACCAAATTATTCCTTCTTAAAAAAACTTAAAAGCAATCTAATTACAGTCAATTTCAAAAGTGAGACAATTAATCATAACATTAATATTTCTTTTTCAATTTTAAATAATTTTAATTGGTATAATAATAAATTCAACTATTAGATTTTGCAATTATGACTATTTATATATATTTGAAACTAAAAGGTTTTTTTTTTAATTCTATAAATTTTTTAAATATCTTTTCCAAATCAAGACCAAATTGATAAAAATATGTACACATTGAAGACTTAATTTGTTATTATATAAATCAATTTTATGTACAAATGACGAAAAAGATTATTTTTTGTGATTAATTGTCCTTAATTCCTTACTTTTGAATTTAAAGAGGATTTTTAAAAGAATCAATTTGCTCAACTCCAAAATTTGAGAGGAATTGAAGTGTTTTTACACAAATTTTTATTTAAAATCCTAATCCGTTTTCATTTCTATTAAATCTAAGTGTTACCATCCGATTTTAAATCCAATTTAATTAAATTTTTGTCTAATGACCAAATCCGCTATTTGAATATCAATATCTAAATTCATTACAAATAGTAATAAAAATATAAAATATTAAAATATATTCTAAATCACTCTACCCTTCGTCTTTTAAAATTTAGTTTCCTACTTTTATTTTAAGGAAGTTAGTCACTTTATTTTCTCAAATTTAAAAATACAAGTCAAACTCATGTTAAATTCATACTTATTACTACATCATTAGTTTTGTTTCATTTTGTGGCTATCAATTGAATTTTTTTTTAAATGACACTCCAACAAATTTAACGAGAGAATTTTAATTGTACTAACAATTAATTATCGAATTAAAAAATATAATATTTTTCAAAGTTTTAAAAATAATAATTATTTAAAAATATTAACAGATTTAAACAAAATGTTACACCCATATTTTAAAGCAGTCCAGATTTGAGCAAGCATAAAATTTATTAATATTATGTTAAATTATTTATACAACTATAATTTAACATAATATCAATCAAGTACTCGAGATTATTCATGAAGACTCGGAAGGGTATACAATTGGCTAGAATGGAGCCGGTGTAAGTATTGAATTTTTCTTCTTATACCAAAAAATGTATAGTAATATTCATTGTATTTTTTGTATATTTGTAATTTATCCTTAATATTTTTATTTTTAAGAATTTAAAATTTTTTGTCTTCAAATTTTGTATATTTATTAATATTATTAAAATTTATATTTAATTTGTCGTGTCCAAGGGTTCAATAATCTGCTCAGTCTGACTTGAGCTAAGTTTGGTAAAAATAAAAAATAAAATTATGCCTTAACTCAGTCCAAACCGACCCAAACTCAATTTAAATAATAAAAAATATTTTAAAATTTAATTAATATAAAATATAAACAAAAAAATTATTTTTAATATTTTTAAGCAAGATAACAATATTAACTACTAAATTCCATTCTTTAATCCGAAATTTTAAAGCCCCAAATTGGAACAGTCATACATGCCCGTAATGATTCTTAACCATTTTGTCAAAGCGGGTTTCTTTTCATCATTCTAGTTGAGGCCATAATTTAAAAGGAAAAAAAATGGAAATTTGACATTCATCGAAAGTTCAGTTGAAATGCAAAACAAAAACTTTTCAATGTCTCAAAAATTCATGATTTCCAACATCAAATAACATAATTTTTGAAACATTCTCAATTAAAAAATGATTTCACTCCATGCATAATTCAAAAGATCCTGTTTGAAGGTCCCATGGTACTCTTCAAGTAAAGGCACCTCACCTGCAAATCAACACATTTAATCCCAGTGAAAATGATCCCAAAAATCCCTCATATAACATACCATCAATGAAATCGACAAAAGTAGAGGTAACTCACATTTTGCCAGTTTTTCTTCAACAATGAAACAAGGAAATTGACGCTCATTTGCACGTTTTGGAAGATCTGCTTTTCCTCCATTGCTACATTCCCAACGGCGACTCCCATGCAAAGAACTTTCTTCAATTGGAACTTCACCATTGCCTTTGTCTCATTCACTTTGGACTCCAAAGATTCCTGGTGAGTAACAAGGGTTGGGAATTTCCCTGCATTCGTGCAAAAATATTAGCTGCATAATCTAAAATCACAACTGAGGTAGACCAGTCTATTATGAACTGAACTTAAAAAACCAATCTCATAAACCCAAAGCAAACTCAATCCAGTTTGACCATGAAAAGTTAACCCAAACTCATCGATCCTGAATGCAGACTGACACAAACCAAAAATGCCTAGACACAAAAAGACCTGAACCTAAAATGACCCAAACAAGTAACTCGAAATGATTCAAAACTGAAAATGACCAAAACTTGAAATGATCCATAACCATCATGGCCAGACCTAAAAAATCAAGCCTCAAACCCGAATTTGAAAAGATTTAACATAGAATGGCTCAAATCCATAATTGAAACCGACCTAAAACCATCCCAACTGACAGGTCTATATATAAGTAGTACCCTTGCAAATGCCTAATAATGTAAAACATAAAATTGTTGAAAATTGGTGCAATACTGATACTCGTATATAAAACTTGCCTGCTTTGTTGAGACCAGGACCCAAGAGACGGGGGATCTGTTTGATGACAGATTCAGAGGCCAAAAATGCATGATATTTCTTAGCAAGCTTCTTGACCAACTTCTTGTTCTTGTTTAGCTTCTTCAATGCTTCTACATCCATATAATCCAAACCAATCTTCTCAGCCTGCAATACAAATCAAAAAAATTCAACAAAACACTCAAGCATTACAAGAACATGCTTCCTATGTTTCTGGGATTCTTTTTTTTTTTTTCAAGTACCCATGTCTGGCACTCATACCGACACATGGATAGGAAGGCTGCAAAAATTACCTCTTCAACATGTTGAGCATCTCCAAGCATGCAAATCTTCATCTTGGGACGAGGAATGTGTGGTAGCTTCACGGAACCACTGAAACGCTTGTCTTTTTGGGGATCATAGTTTTTCAGCCCAATCTGGAGTTCAATGGTCTCGGTGAACTTGCGATTTTTCTCCTTGGAATTAGCCACAATGGTTGAAATAGCTTCTCTAAGGGCATCACTCTGAAGCTTACTGCAAATAAAAAACCAAAATCCTTTTAAGAAAACTATAAATGAGTAGATATGAAACAATCACATGATTCATACACTACCATAATGAAATATCAATCCATAATCATCACAACACAAGCACCAAAAGCCAAATCATAGTTGGACTCAGTGAGTCAAAGGGGTAAGACCATATCAACCCAGATACAGAACAAACAATTACCTGACACAAATGAAAATCCAAATTCACAACTTAAAGATTTACACTCTTTAAGTTCAAATTTTACAAACATATAAGAAATCTAGTTTCACAAACCAGACCAATCAATGAACCCAAAAAAACCAAGTTTAAAAAAAGAATTAATTACATATAACCAAAAAAATAATCATTGCTTGCCTCCTAGGTGAGAGCACCCAACAGATTATCCTACAAAAACAACAAATGACCCAAAGGAACCAATCTCTTCTAGCTCAAGTGAAGCAAATCAATAGCATTAAAAACCTCATAAATAAATAGAACCCAATATATTAAGCTGGATAATCACATTGAAAAAAAAAACAAAAACAGAGAATTAAAATTACCTCATCTTCGAATCTCTGTTCTTAAAACGAACGAAACTACCAAGAATTTACCTGTAAAACAAAATTTTCAAGTCAATGATTGAATGTTAGATCTCAGAAGAAAACAAGAGTTTTAAGTAACGGAGAGTTTAGCGGCAAAGGAGAAACCTGAAGAGAGAAACCCTAATGCAGTCTAGGAGGAAAATTTTGACAACAAATGGTATGGAACTAATAAAAGACCCTGGCCAGCTTTTCATTGGGCCAAGAATAGGTCTAGACCAAAATTGGTTTATGGTTTAGGCTAATCTAGCCCATATTATTACTAAACTGGTTAAACCCATATCAGCCCAATACTTCATTCATACTTCATTCATACTGTTACAGAGATCAGTGTTGCTCAAACTGAACTAGACGAGAATTGGTTGATATAACGATTTAAACAAAGGGATAAAATCAATCTCTAACAGAACTACTCGAAACCTGTAAAAAAAACTGAAAATTGAGATAAAAAAATTATTGGTTTAACTAATTAAATTAATTTTTTAATTATTAATAGATATTTTGATTAAACTAAAAATTGGTGCTCACCACCGGTAAAAAAAATGGCATCGATGTGATTTGGTAAAATACAAGAATTAAAAATTATTTTTATTATTGGAGAAGTTTAACATTATTATAAGTGATTATTACACACTCTATAACTTGCTCACATACACCCTTCAGCATACTAAAATTATAATTGATTTGGACATATTATTATTTAGATGTATACATATACATATGCATATGTATATAACATTAATTTATGATTTTCAATTAATATTCTTAGTTCACCATCCAAAGCTCACTGTCCTCCTTAATGTCATCATCTTATCAACCTTCTTTTTTGCACATGTCAATTCCTTCTTCCTCTTCAAAACCTGTTTAAAGGGTTCATCATCAAAAGAAAATTAATGCCATGAAAATCTATACGTATATGAAAATCTATACGTATATTCTAATAAAAAAATATTTAATTGAAATAAAAAATCGATCTACCAAATTGATTTAAACCCATACTCAGTAACTAAATTGAAAAAAAAACCTTAAAAATTAAATTAAATAAAATATTGAGACCAAACTCAAAATATTAACCCTTAACCCATTTGTAAATATAAAAATACAACATAGGCAGTTAAATAATTAATGACTGTTCATCGATAAAACCACTCCCAAAAGAGTAAATAATAGACATTTGTTTAAACAGCTCCCTTTTAAAATTGTGTGAAAGGTGAAAATTTACCCAAATCAAAATAACACAAAATTTTGAAAACAAATTGACCATATATATATTTACCTCTTCCTTTCGCCTTTTATCGTTTTCCTCCTGCTCAAAATTAAAATCGACAGAAGAAATGTTGTTATTTATTGACCATGGTTACTTTTATGTAAAAATTCAATTTTCACTTTTACAAGGAAAATATTTGTTTACCACAAGTTGCTTCAGCTTTGCATTCTCCTGTTTGAGTTGATTCAACTCTAATTCAAGCTCCACTGTGTATGCCTGTCTCCTTGCTCGAGATCTTGCGGCAGACTCTCGGTTCTTAATCATGCGGCGCTGCCTCCTTTCCACCACCACCTCCGGTGGACCGTCTACGATCCTCTTCTTGTTCTGAGGAGCCACAGCTGGCTGTAACAAACTGTTAGTCCGGTTTCCATTTTCGGTACCATTAGAAGATTCCCCCATAACAGTTTGTGCAAGAATCGAGTACCCTGCGGCATAGCCGTTGCTAACAATTTGATGTCCGGGGAATCCGAGACCTATCATATGTCCCATTCCGAAGTTTGCATCCATGCTTGCATTGTTATTTCGAATAGGTGCATCCATTATATAGTTTGCATCCAAGCTCGCGCCGTTGATCCTAATAGGGGATGCCTTGTTTTGTTGCGAAGATCCCGATGGTTCTTGAACGACTCCCGCTTTGATGAGAAAATCCTCCAAAGTAATCTCGCCTAGTGTTTGTTGACGTTGAGGAGGTTCATGATCCGCCACATCGTTAGCTTCTCGTGGTTGCGGTAACTCTTTTTGTATCTCGAACCACACCTCATCAACCGTTTTCTTGCAAAGTGGGGTAGGAACGGAGAACGAGCCTTGTCTTGCTAAACTCGGTTGGCATCCCATCCCTTTGTCACCATCAATAGGTTCGGGTTGCGACAGAACTTGCTGGTTTTCCTCGACGTTCCACAAATTCGCAAGGAATTCATCCATGTTCATGGACCCAAAAGTCTTCCCACTCTTGAGTTGAATTTCGTCGAGGGTAAGTGAGAAGATGGAATTCTGTTTGTTCGGGGAAGAATTCGACCGATCCGGCGTTGATTCTTCATGTGGCGATTCCGGTGCTTGCGTCGGTGATCCTGTTTTCTTGATGCCCCCATAGGCAACACTTTCCGATTCGGAAAGCGCCATTATACGCCCGGAGACGAGATTATTACAATACCTGTAATTATCAGTTTTTAAATTCTCTTGCAGACTAATGAAAATTCTCACTGTTAGTGTTACTTTAAAAATTATTTTTATTCGTAGTTCTGTGTAATGTAACATTTTGCCTATTTCTTGTGATTAAATAACAAGAAATTAAACAAATTGTTCTTGATTTTTTTTTCAAAATATGACAATTTTAATCTTGTACTTGAAAACAAAGTGAAGAATGTCAAATTTTTTAAGCATGCATTTCGATTTAAGTATACATATAAAAGAAAAGATCAAATAGGAGCAGCTAGCAAATCACAGTTTAAACTTCGTAGATCAAAAGGAATTCAATTAAATAGGATTTATGGTGAAAGCAAAAGAAGAAGAATAGGAGCAGCTAGCAAATCACAGTTTAAGCTTCGTAACAATGGAAAAGAAGAGCAAAACATCAACATGCAACTGTGTAGATCAAAAAACCGAACAAAGAAGATGAAGAAGAAGAAATTAACCATAAAAAAACTCGAAAAAAAACGAAATAATAAGCAAAGCAAATGAGATCTGCGAGAAGAAAAATTACCTTAAAAAAAATGCGATGAGAGGCGAGAAGAAGTAAATTTCACTTCATTTTATTCACTTTGATGAGTAATTTCGACTATATGTATATATATAAAGAAAGGATTGTTTAGTTGGCATTGAATTTGAAGAAGAAGAAGATGATGAAGATGAAGCAGTGAAGTGTAACTGCCATGGCCAAGCTTAAAAAACAATGCAAATAGGGGTGCGGGTGTGGTCCCCACTCTGTGGAATAGCTTTTGACACTTTTCTGCCTCGTGTCTATTGGTTTTCTGAAAGAAAAAAATAGTTTTTTTTTTGTGGAAAATGGAAGTCGAGTTTTTTCAGGTACACCTTTTTGACTTCGATGTCAAAATACTGCCAAAATTCTCGACGCTCTGAATGACACGCGCAACCACTTTTGCGTGTCAAGGGATTCCGTTAAGTCGATTTTGGTTCTGTTCTACGCTCGTTGTTTGTATAGGTTTTTTATAGGGGCTCGGGTTTTTGAGTCGCCAACAGCTTTAGAGCCGCAGTTTTTCTCTCCCTTAACGTGTTTTTCTCAAGATTTTACTGTATTGGAGTGTGCTTGTTATTCGGGTGACCCTTTAATGGGAACGATGAAGGGAGGGAATTAAGTGGTATATTTTACTATATTAAAAATAAAATTTTATTATTTTAATAATTATATTTTAATGATTAAATTATTTTTTTTTATTTTTAGAGTGATTTAAGTATAATTTTATCATATATTAATTTAAAATTTTTAAAATTATAAAAAGACTAAAACTAAAAAATTTTATTTTAGTGTTCTAGGTTCTCGAACAGAATTAGTTGAAAGCGAAAATAGAGAGTCCCAAAAAGAGAAAGAAAGGGTTGCTAGCCTCTTACTCCATCCTGAATAGAAATATGATTGACTCGTTACAATAACTTATGTATAGAAATGAAAAAAAGTTGAATTTGATAGATTTCAACTCGATTCATTAAGGTTAATATTTTTCTTTGAAAACCAAGTTTGAGTCGAATAAGGTTTAGTGAAATTAGAAAAACAATCTGATCGAGTCAGGGTTAGGTTAGAAGTAAATTCACTCATTTTTCCCATCAAGGACGAAGCCAAAAAATTTTGTAGGAATTGAAATCAAATTGCATATTTTTACAACATTAAAAATACAATGCCACCATTTTAATTACCATATCTTTATAATTTTTAAATGACTAAGTCAAATTCTTATCATTTTTTGGAGGCTAAAGTTTAATTTTATCATTACTAATTTAAAATTTTATAACTTATAAAAGAGTATAAATTGATATTTTTCAATTTTAAGAGGGGCTGAGGGCCTAACTTCATCAATCCCTCCCATCTCGAAATATTTACAAAATACGCATGATATATATATACCTTAAATTTTAAATCTAAACAAAAAATTAATTAAATTAAATTTAATCAGATCAGATGAAATCAAATCAAAATCAAATCTCATATTAAATTTTGAGCTCAAATTCTAAATAAAATTTTTCTTAAGAATCAAAATTTTGAGGTTAAAAATTATATTTTTATATAAAATATAGAAAATATATAATATTTTAACCAAAATTATAATAGTTTATATTTCACTTCAATCAAAGGTATCCTTAATTCTTGTTTTTAATATCGTTCCAAACTTTAAATTGTTATATAATATGATATGTGTTCGAGGTTTATCTCTCCCAATAATATTGTTTTGAAATTTAAATTATTAGTATTTTTTATATATAAAAATTTGCATCATTCTTAAAATAAATAATGGTATAAAAAATATTTCAATTTAAATCATCTATATTCATATAATATATTTCAAAAAAAATATATCACTTTATTGTGCTCTTTTGTTTTTACCTTTAATAGACCCATCAAACAAACATTAACAGCCGACCATAAAACCACCGTCTCAAGTCACACACCCTACAATTTGAACGGCCGGGAGGCCGGCCAACCGACCGGCGAGACACGACGGTCAATATAATTTCATCACTTTTTTTTTTCAAATGACACAATCACAAAACAAAACAAATCCTTTTTTTCCTTGTTTTTTCTTTTTACGATCATTTCACTTCAAATTTCAGATTTTATGAAGCTTGATAGCCTTAACAACGGGATTAGCTTGAGCAATCTGTTGTTTCCCCATTGCTTTGAAATCAAATTTACAACCATGTTCTTCAGGGTACCTATGGATCCCACAAAACACCATCCCACACCTGCACTTGAACCCCGTGAGCCCCACGCGCTTGTTACAACTCAAGCATCGTTTAGGTCTAACCTCAACCTCCACCACCTCCGCCGCCTTCGTCTCCGCCAACGATCCACCGTCCTTATCCGCAGACGAGGACGACGAAACCGACGGAAAAGAAGACGGCGAAGGGATCGAGGTTTGATTAACGGCGTGTTTGGCGGAGGAAGATCGATGTTGCTTAAGCTGAAGATCACGGTGACATTTTGAACAAAGATTTTGCGTCGCGGGACTGCCGATTAATCCACAATTGTTCGCACACAGCTTCGGTGCTTGACATCTATGTTCTTCCGCCATTTTTTTTTTCAATTTTTTCTTTCAAACCTGAAAAAAAAATCATTGAAGAAAACAAATTAAAATGATAATTTGCATGAAAAAAGTCAAAAAATTAGAAGAAATTTTACCAGAGCCAAGAGTTTCAAAGAGGTGGGAAATGGGAATCGAAATGAGAAATCAGAAATGAAACCCCAAATCTAATTCCCTTTTTAAAATCAGAAATTAAAATTCAGTTTCTTCCTAAAAATATAGGAGGTTGAGGGGATTCGTGGTCATGATTGAAATTTCCGTACTCCTCCATCTTTATAAGCGGTTTCAATTGAATTTTACTAATATATATAAATTAAAGGCTAAATTTTTATATTAGTCCCTGTATTTTGCATAAGTTACAATTTTAATCTTTGTATTTTCGATTTTTAAAATTTTAGTTCTGAATCAAACGATAACAGCTAATTCATTAGGTCAAATTCTGCTATTAGTTTCATATTGTACATAAGTTGTAGGTTTAGTTCATGTTTTCTAACAAGGTTTTCAAAATCGAACCAATCAGGCCATTGATTCGTTAGTTCAATCGATCCGACTAGTTAGATCAATCCGTTAGATTTGATTAAATAAATCATTAAAAATTCTTTAAAATAAAAAAAAAATAAAACTCTATTGGATCAAGTTTTTACTCAGTTTGTACTAGTTTCTAGATCAACTGGTTCAATGTCTTTCTATGAATTGATAGCCCAGTCAATCCTCAGTTCAATCCGATTCAAACAACCTTGTCTTTTAATTTGATAGTAATAGTTCTTGTATTTTTTTTTTCCTAATTTTGAAATCTTAATCTTGATTGAGCCAATATTTGGTAAATCCATTAGCTAAAGTAACGTGGTCTTTTGTGAGTATTATATGAAAATGGTAAGCTGATAAGTAATCACACACATGATAATGGTATTTGTTACATAATTTTTTTTTTTGAAATCTTAGAATTTAATAGCTATTGCTTGGGCTTGGATAGAATTTTCAAATTTTGAAAAATACAAGATTAAAAGTGACCAAATTAGAATACATTCACTAAGTCTGCAACTTACACATAATACATGATTAATAACAATATTTAACCTAAATTCAATTGCAATAATTTTGAGATGCCTTTGCCCTTGCCCTTTCATCAATTTGAGTCATTGTGTTTACGAATTTTGAAAATTTGATACTGAATCAAAACGAAGATAGTTAAGTTGCTATGTCAAAATTTATTATTAGTCCCGTACTATACATAAATTGTAGGTTTAGTCTTAAATTAATTTTGGCAGATTTGAAGCTAAATTTTTTCTTAAAGTCATATAGTTCGTCAAACTAAAATTCTAGTCCCATGATACATATATATATAATGTTAGCAACTGAAAATTATATAAAATTGCTCTGTGTCAAATAAAAATATTATACTATTTTTAAAAAATTAAAATAATAATAGGTGAAATTCTAAACTCACCAGTGGCAGATGGCACTAAGTTTGGGGGCCTAACTAATTTTTTAAAAGTTTTGAGTGAAAAAATTTAAAAATTTTGATAACTCTAATTGAAACATTCAAAATTTTTAGATGTTTTATGAAAACTTACAAACAAATTTAAAAGAGTCTAATTGAATTTTTTTTAAAAGTTAAAAGGTTTAATAATAAATTTAATAAATTTTGTGGACCTAGTTAAAATTTTTAAAAAATTAATGTATAACTAAAATTTTCAAAAGGTTTAGAAGGAAGGCCTATAGGACCTAATGAGGATCCGCCTTTGAAACTCACTTATAAGTATTTATAATTAATACTGATTTAACTAAAATTTCATGCCTCTATATTCATTAAAAATAGGTTGAGGTAACTATTTACGATATTATTATTATATATGAATCAATCAATCAACAACTTTAATTATTAAATTTAAATTGTGGTTATGGATGCATATACGATCTTATTATAATATTGTGATTATGTGTAACTATATTAAAAGTAAACATGTTCAAGGGTCGAGCATCCACTCAAGTTTAAATTGCTGCTCGAAATTTGGGTGGATTAGGATAAAAATATTAAATTTGAGAAATAAATTTAGTAAAAAAATTATGTTTATTTAAAATATGAATGGGACTCAAGCTCCAATATTTAAAGCTTGAGCCCAACTCGGCCTATCCTAAATAAATTCGGCGTAGTCATTTACAAATAGGAGTGGATTTGAGTAAAATTTGATCCGTATTTTGTGCCATTAGGACTAGTTACCATTTAGAACTATACATGGTTGTCTAAGGGCTAGTTTACCTTTGATGTTTAAAAGTGTTTTTGAAAAATACTATGAAAAAAAGCTTTTGAAAAGTTTGATAGTGTTCACTATTACTGTCAGAAAGTACTTTTGAAAATGATAAAGTGTTAATTTTAAACATGGTGTTGTAAAGTGAAAGATTTAATGGGAGATAAAAAGGTAACTTCGTTGAAAAATACTTTTTCAAAATTTTTTGACTTGGTTAAAATCTTAATTAAAATCATGTTCGGTTTAAAAAGCTACTTGCTTACCAAATTTTTTGTTGTTCACTGCTTTCCAGCCTCAACAGTAAACAAAAAATTTGGTAAACAAAGAGCTCTTCAACCCAAACTATGATTTCAAATTGTGATTCTAACCCAAGCCAAATTTTTTAACCTTCGGCTTTTGGAAAAATATTTTTCAAGGAAGTTACCTTTTTATCTCCCATTAAATCTTTCATGTGCTTTTGAAAAGTTTGATAATGTTTACCATTGCTGTCAAAAAGTACTTTTTAGAAGATAAAATGTTAATTTTAGACATGATGTTATAAAGTGAAAGATTTAATGGGAGATAAAAAAAAAAGTAATTTTGTTGAAAAATACTTTTCCAAAATTTTTGGCTTGGTTAAAATCTTAGTTTAAAATCATGTTTGGTTTAAAAAGTTGTTTACTTACCAAATTTTTGTTGTTTACTGCTTTCCAGCCTCAATAGTAAACAAAAAATTTGATAAACAAAGAGCTCTTAAACCCAAACTATGATTTCAAATTGTGATTCTAACCCAATTCAAACTTTTTAACCTTCGGCCTTTTGGAAAAATATTTTTCAAGGAAGTTACCTTTTTATCTCTCATTAAATCTTTCACGTGCTTTTGAAAAGTTTGATAATGTTTATCATTGTTATAAAGAAGTACTTTTAAAAAAATAAAATGTCAATTTTAAATATGATATTATAAAGTGAAAGATTTATTGGGAGATAAAAAAAGTAATTTCATTGAAAAATACTTTTCCAAAATTTTTGGCTTGGTTAAAATCTTAGTTTAAAATCATGTTCGGTTTAAAAAGCTGTTTGCTTACCAAATTTTTGTTGTTTACTGCTCTCCAGCCTCAATAGTAAACAAAAAATTTGGTAAACAAAGAGCTCTTCAAACCAAACCATGATTTTAAACTGTGATTCTAACCCAAGCCAAAAAGCCAAAATTTTTAACATTTGACTTTTGGAAAAATGTTTTTCAATGAAATTAATTTTCTATCTCCCATTAAATCTTTCACTTTATAACATAATGTTTAAAATTGACGACAATAGTAAATACTATCAAACTTTTTAAGAGCACTTTTTAAAAGCTTTTTTTCACAACACTTTTCAACCCAATGGTAAATTAGCCCCAGACAACTATGTATGGTATAGTATCTCACAACCATCAACACATCAAAATTAAATTTAAACATAGAAAGGTAAATGTACCATAAAATGCCTTTATACTAAAAGTTAGATTGCATTTTGCATTATCTACTGAAAATTGAACAAATTAGTCCATTTTTTGAGTAAAAAAGACAAAATATAATTCAACTCTTAATATAAGTACCTTTATAATACTTTTACCAACAATAAAAACGAAAATGATGAAAAAAAATCACAAAATAACCAAAGCAACAACAAATCCGTATTATGGAGGTCTCTTTATAGTTTAAAGAGAAAGCTCAAATGGCAAACAACACACAAAGCAAGAAACAGAAAAGCAAAGTCTCACACACCAAAAGCATCAAAGCAGTCTCAAAAGTAAAACAGACGAGATTTATTTTCCATGTCTGAACAAAAGGAGTTTACAGAGGTCGACGACGACGACTTCTGGTCCCATTGCTGATGATGTTGCTCCGCATCTATCACACACAGACACACACACACACACACACACAAAAAAAAAAACATTAATAATCTATACGTAGTAATTGCATGAGACATGCATCATTAGTAAGAATGATACTTTGTTGTTAAATAAAAAATTTAATTCACAATTTAAATTTTAAAGTATAATATTATCGAAAAATATTATAGAAAAATAAAACCCGAACTCAAACAGAAAACAATATTGAGCCGTTGAGGGAATTCTCCCTCTGTCTCTCTATAAATAAATGTAAGTGTGGATTACCTGGGATATGGAATCCAAGCATTGCTTCAAAGTATTGAACTCCTCCTTCACTCGCAGAAATAATTCATCGCACCTAACAACATATAAACAAATATTTAATAAATAAAAAATAAAATATATAAAACAAAAAATTAATTAACATAAGAAATTCGGACCTGCCTTTGTCGCCGTCGTCGGCGGCGACACGTAACTCGCAACAAGCTTGATACATCCGGTGACCGCCAATGCTGTTTTATTTTATATATAAAAAAATAATATTAGAAATATGATAAATCAAATTAAAAATAAAATAAAAAATAAATCAAAATTTTAACTCATAAAATATATAATAAATTGAATATTACCCAGAGGTGCTGCCTTTGAGCTGATGGAGTTTGCTTATGATGGTTGAAAAGTCCACCTCAGTTAAGCTCCTGTTCATATATATATTTTAATTAATCCAACAAATAAAATGTAAAATATTATTATATATAAAAAAATAATTAAAAAAATTAAAATTAAATATACAGAGCATTAGTGATTTCGGCAATGTAAGCTTCAGCATCGTTGGTGAACATAGAGATCAGTTCATTAATAAACCGAGGATTTTGTTCACGTCGCAGCGCTAGCAGTTGATCAAAATTATCATCCAATATGCCCTACATTCACAATTAAATAATTAAAAATATATATCAAAATTGAAGAAAATCTCTTTATTACAAACATTTTATCAGATCGGAAAGACTCAGAAAAAAAATTATTTTCAATTTTAAATAAGCTAATAATTTTTTTTATATATAATCAATTTAATAATTAGTTTCTTTTATCACACACACTTCAATTATTTAACAAACATCAACTGTTTTTTTGTCGGATCGATAAGTTTCGAATCTCAAATCCGTTAACCGTTAAGATTCGAATAAAGAATCTAGTGAAACACAAAAATTAATCCGACAAAATATAAATAAACATGCATAATCAATCAATACCCACAAACTATTTTTTTTAAATCATTTCAATTTTAAGTTAATAATTAGTGTCTTTTATTGTACACACTTCAACCGCTTTTTTGTCGGATCGTTAAGCTTCGAATCCCAAATCTGTTAACCGTTAAAGATTCAAATAAAAACCAAATGAAACACTAAAATCAGTAACACTATATATGTGTATATACACATTTTTTTTATATAAACATTGAAAATAACTTTAAAAAAAAAGAAAAAAAAAATACAAAACCTGATCATGCATGGTTCTAATGTAGTCATTGAGTTGTTGGGTAGGATCAGTACTACTCGCAGCCATTTTTTTTTCTTGTTTTTGCAAAGAGATACAGAGATTATATGTATATGTGTATGTATATATAGAGAGAAAAAAAAATAGAGGTGAGAATAAACGTTTCACTTCGAAAAGATTAACGTTAGGTTCAATTCTCCATTTAACTTTTTGCTTTGCTTTCACACTATTTGTCAGTGAATTTGTGGAATCAAAATAGAAAATTATGTTTTTTTTATGTATATATTTATGATATTAAGGGTAAAAATGGGATAATATTATAATAAAAAATATTTATTATTTATTGTTATTTATTTTTTAGATAATAACAAAAATTCTTAAATTGGCAATGTAGTCCTTGTATGGCAATGAGGGCCACTCACACAACAGTTACATAATAAATATGACAGATAAGCCAAATCATTGCTTAACCGCAGAGAAAGTTTAACGTAAGGATTAATTTGCAAATTTTTAATATAAAAGGAATAATATGTAATCCGATGCTTAATATAGGGACTTAAATGATATTTTTACTTTTTAAATTTATTTTTGAGAATAATAAAAAATCTAAAATTGGCAGTGCAGTCCTGGTATGGTAGGGCCACTCACACAACAGTTACAAAATAAATATGACAGATAAGACATTTACATATAAAAACAAATAATCACAACCTCCTACGTTCACATGGATAATGTGACTTGGTATTATGATATGGTTTTAATATGTTGTTTTGTACACGTGTCATATTTGTTATTTTTTATTACATCACTAATTTTTTTAATAATTTTATTATAGGTTCTGATTATATTTATTTTTTTTGACACAATATTTAGAACTACCCCTCTTCTCTAACTCATAAATAGGAAAATGATACGCTTTAGTGCAGTCAAATCCATGTCCTTATGCATTGGCAACAATGTCTATGCCAATTGAGCTAAGACTCAATCGACTATTACATCACTAATTTTAAATATACATTTTGATATTTAAATTTGACCTCAATGTTCAAATTGATACTTATTAATTTGGCCATTCTATAACCAACTTCTAAAAAATTGAGCTTTAATTTAAACATTAAACCTTGCATTTGATAATATGTATTATTTTCTTTCTGATAATTTACAATTATAAATATAATACAATCAAAAACTGCAAAATAAATGTATGAATAATTATAAAAATAAAATAAAACCGATACAAATCACAAGTAACGTAAAGATTAAGATATAATCGAACAAAACTCAAACATAATAATTTATGTATAATAAAACTCCAACGTGAATATTTAAAAAACCCATTATTTCAGCTTTTGTATGTGTAATTCATAAACCATCTTGAAATGACAAATAATATATGAATTATAGCATTCCATTGCACAAAAACAACATTTAGAATTTGATGATTCTTCTCTACTTAGTCCTTAAAATTTTTGTGATCTATGTTAGTTTCAGAATTTGCTTACTTTTTTTCAATTTGACTTCTAAACTTGGATTGTATTAAGATTAGAGAATATAATACTTTAAAATTATACCACATCATCACCTAAATTTATAAATATATATTTTTATTTTTTGAATTTTTTATTACATATATATTTTAATTTTTAAGAGATGATATGATACAGCATAAAAAAATCCAAGTTCAATGATCAATTTAAAAAAAAATTTACCAGAAACCTAATAAAAGAATTAGTAAATTCTAAGACTAATGTGAATAACAAAAAAGAAGTTTTGAAGTACAGTAAAAAGAAGTATGAAGACCACATTTTAAAAAATTCCAAGTTTTTGCACCAAATAAAAAAATTACTAAATGTTGAGACTAATGTGAATAAAAGAATTTAAGGATTAAAATTTAAAAAATTTCCAAGTTGCTGGACCAAAAAAAAAGTACCAAATTCTAAGAATAAAAGATTCAAGGACTACACTGAAAACGAAAAAAAAAATTAATAATGCTGAGAGTGGGATTTGAACCCACACTCTTTCGAACCAGAACCTTACTCTGGCGCCTTAGACCAACTCGGCCATCTCAACTTTGGTGAGCAATTGTTCGAAATTAACAACAATAATATGCAATATATTCACATTGTAGCTATCAATACCACAAAAATCAACAGTACAAAAATTAACCCGTTGCCCGTTAACAAGTACAAAAAAGAAAGTTCAGAGACATGTACTCAAAAGAATAGTTTTTGAGTTTTGAAAATAATAATATAATTAAAAGTTTTAAAAAATAATATTTTTTTACTAATAAATAATTAGTTTGAGCCATATAAGTGCATCCAAACATACATTGTTATACAGTTTGAAGAAGTCATTATTATTATTTTAAGTGAAAAGCATTTTGAGTTCTTCAAGACGTGCTGTTCGAACTTCTTCATCGGTTAAGGCACCAGATATCATCTTCTGCTTGCGTGCTTGTACTGCTTCCATCCTTTCCTCTACTGTTCCCTGTTATTTCACATCATCCATATAATCAAAACCTCAATCCAACCCATATCAATACACTGCTCCAAACTTGTGGTTCAGATTAGATCGAATTTAATTGGCTTTATTGGCAAATTGACTCTTGCACTACATTCTAATTTTCAGATTGGTCCTTAAATTTTTATTATATAAAAAATGCTATATAAACTATCAATTTAGTTTCATTTTACCCAAGAAAGACTGGCATTCAATAAAAACATGCAACATGATGTTTTTTTAAAGGTAACCTGGTACAAAATTGATAATTTAGATACCAATTCTGACAAAAAAAAAATTTAAGAACTAATCTAGAAATTGAGGTATAGTTCGGAGCCAATTTGATTTTGAAAAACCAAGCTTAATTCGAGATAAAAAAAAAAAATCAGCCCCCTAAAGCACAAATGGCGGTTCTACTTCAGTTGAATTGAAGCCATGTTACTTGGACTCGGGTATGAGTGACCGACACTGATACCTTACACCATTTCAATACTTTTTCATGTTTTTGGAGTCTTTGAAAGATTTTACCTCCATAGATATTACAAACAAACAAATAAATAAATTGAAGCAATATAGCTTTTAAGGGAGAAACCTATACCTTGACAATGAACCGTTTGATTGCAACCCTTTTAGTTTGGCCAATACGATGAATGCGCATCACAGCTTGTTCTTCTACAGCCGGATTCCACCACGGATCCTGCAATGAAAAAAGTATGATCCTTCATGTAAGAAAATTATAAAAAGAATAAGAATAAAGCATACTCATCTTTGAAAATATACCCATATTTAAAGCTCATCTCAAATCCAAATAACAGAATTATTCCTAGGCTAAATTCCCTCGATGAATATGCAAAACTACAAGTACAGATGAACGCCCTGCACTTAATAGTAGATAAAGCTTGTCATTTCTGCATACCAAAACAAAGGCATTGGAAGCTGCAGTTAGATTTATTCCGACCCCACCAGCTTTGAGTGACATTAGCAACACCTGATATGAAAACATCGAACAAACAATAAGACTCAAGCCATCTAGAATACTATTAAACCAAAATCTTTGTCCAGAAGAAAATTTTGCCACAAACCATAATTTTGCTATCTTCTGAAAACTGTTTTATTACTTTTTCGCGTTGCTGTTGATTCAAAGTCCCATCGAGTCTAAGAAACGGAATGTTATTCCTGGACATTAATAAAGCATAAGCATATGCTACTATGAGCAAAACTTTCAATGGCATAACAAGAGAAGTGGGATGGAGAGGAAGAGAAAAAATAAAAGCATGCAGTGCCATTTTTAACTTGGATCAAAATTATTTGCACAAAATCAACTTGAACAAGATTCGAACTGTTTAAATCCTATTTGATGTGCCTTTACATCACATTTACATCACATTTGATCCGTAACAAAACTGTGTTGAACAGGATTTTGGCCTCAGTTTTGTCAATATGGTAAACGAGTTGTTTAAAAGCCACTCCAGCAAGGTTTTCAAAACTGGACTGGACCAATGGTTGAACCAATCAAACCACTGGTTCCCAGTTCAACCAGTTCGGTTGAATAAAATATTTAAAAAATGAAGAAATCCAGTTCGACTGCCAGTTCAACCTGTCCAACTAGCTGGTCTGACTGGTTCAACGGGTTCATGGGTCAATCAATCTGACCCCTTATTCCAGACTGATACCTTGGCCGGTTCTCGGTCCAACTGATTATCGAAACATTCCTAAGAGTGCTGTAGCTACCATGCGTAACACTGCATTCTTATGAAAGAAATACTAGCTCAAGACACTGATAGAGCTTCAACCGGATTTATAACTTACCGAGAAAGAGGAATCTGCAAGAGGTCCAAAAATGCAGTCCACTGGCTGAAGAGAATGCACTTAGAGCCTGATGAGCGAAGATTTTCAAGTTCTTGTAATAGAACAACCACCTTGGTGGACTCCACCCAATTTTTCTCAACATCAACCTGAAACCGACTCTCAGTTGGGGCTGTAATAAGTTCTTGCTTCGTAACAGTTTTCCTGCAAGGTAAAACAATAACACTCTAAGACCAAGTTTGGTGAGTTCATCTTGAACTTTAACCTGAGGCTATAAAAGTCAAAAAAAGGAAAATTGATTTCAAGATACCTACAAACAGGGCATAAACCAGAATTTGGATTCCGCCAACTTGCCAAGAGACACTCGCGGCATAAGCGGTGAGCACATGGAGTCAGTACAGCGTCTTCAAATGCTTCAAGACATATCGGACACTCTCCTTGTTCTCCCTTCCGCAGCTCTTCAACCACTTCCTGGACATATGCCCTTGAAGGTAGATCCTTGGCTTCACCATCTAGGGTACTCTGCCCGCCTCTAAGGAACCGTTTAGCCAGCTTATTAAGATCTGTGTATTCTTGTGTATCTCCTCGGCTAGAACACAACAAATTACCCATCAACATTTACTCATAAGAATGGACAAATAGTTGCATTTTTAGTGCAAGAGGCCACCAATATCCCTCAAGTATAGCCCAAATAAATACAATGCTAATAATAATGATGAGCACAAAACTGAATTAACACGGAAGCAAATCATGTAATAAGTTCAAGGCAAAGATCAGCAATTGACATGACTGTCAAACTCTTTACATATTCAATCCGGAGACATTGTTTCAAGTAAATTTATATAAAATGAATCCTGTCTCAACAATATACACTTTATTTGAATACCAGATATTTTTTATAAGCTACCATGAGTTAGAACTGACAGCTATCTGACCAGACTCTCCAAAACAACATCATCACCACACTACCACATAATCATCGACACACTGATAAAAAACCAGGTAGGAGGGAATAAAGGTAAGCAGCAGACCTCATCACAAGAAACGGATGATCACAACATTGACGTAGACGTAGAAGTAACTCCAAAATAGAAGCATAATTATGAAGAACACGACCTTGTTCAACAAACTGATCAAACTTCACCTGAGCAGAAACCCAGCAATATGTAACAATTATAAAGTAAAAAAGCAACATCAAATGTAAATAAACCATGAGATCAATGAAGCAAGGTGATACAAACTAGATTATACCTTCGATCTTTTAAATAGGGCTTCATAGAAGTCCTTTTCAGCTTCACTGAGCTCACAGTATATCACCTGAACATCGGCTGGAGGTAGCACTAGAATCGGCCTATAACACAATTTTAGAAGCAAAATCTATAAAAAGCTCAAATGAGATAACTAAGGATTCCTAAGCAGTATACTCACTTGCCATATCGGTCTGTGCTACATTTTGTTCTCCTTAACATGATTGGCTTTAAGATTGACTGAACCAACTTTAGCCCTCTCTGATCACCTTCCTCAAATGGTTTTTGGATGAGCTTGTTCCACCTATATCATAGCTAGTTAGCTAAATTTTATGAGAAACAAAAAAAAAATCAAGGAATATTTCTAGGTACAGAACATTCAAAGAAGCTGCTCTAATATAGCCTACAGAATGCATTTGTATTACTGTTCACCCTATACATGTATCACAAATTTTACTGAATGTGACCTGGGATCTATAAATTTTTTAACATCATAAAATTTCAATCTAGTAAACTTGTAAATGAATCAATATAGTTAAACACCAGATGTATCATCGATTTATCAGAAAATTTCTAATCAATTTCCTTCAAGGTTAACTCATAAGAAAGGACCAAGATACTTTGATGGACATTGTTGAATTGGGTAAACCCCTCTAAATATCTTTTTTGAACAAGAGCTAAAGTAGCCGCTAATAATACGGTTATTATACCTATCAAAGATATTAGATTCATTATGTAAGTTATAACTATGAAAAGAGAAAGGTGGGCTATCCGCTGCTACCATAGTGGCAGCATGTATAAGAGACGAAATAGGAGTAGGCCCCTCTGTATGGCATCAGATAACCATACATGAATAGATAGCAGAACTAAACTGAAGTTTTCTTCAGAATGCCCATTTGAACCAAAGCAAACATATACAATAGTCATAACATAAAAAAAATGTTTTTTATGCATCTATAAATGTAAAACCACTAGACATAATTCAGTAACAAAACAAGAAAGAATAAAATATATCCATACTGATAAATAGAAGCTCCCTCTTCAATCCAGAGAGAAATAAATGTGACCTCAAGAACCTAATAAATTGTCTAGGTGCTGCAGGCAGAGATAAGCATTTAAAACTTAAATCTAATTAACTGTGTTTTTGACAACATGAAAAAAGAAATTCAAGCCAAATTTAGTGGTCCAATAGACCAATAAAGAGAAGCCTATCCTAAATTTTCCATCGAAAAATTTTGTTAAACTTACCAGGGCCAGTTTCCCCAAGGTTCCACCTTCAAAAAGCGGAGGAGACTGTATAGATCCTCCAGCTTGTTCTGTGACAGTAAATTTTCTTATTAGAAAGCATACAAAACCTTGGGAATCAATAGGTTAGAAAGCAAGTGAGAACTGCAAAGTTAAATTAACAGATCATCAAAAAAAAAATTTTTACATAACATAAAAAATGAAATTCTAACATGAAGATAACATACACTGATAGGCACAAGCAAAATTAGTATTTGTTATTCACATTCTTCAGTATAAGAAATCTACTTTTCCAATAACTATAAAAGTAAAAATAAAAAGCTTGAGAAACAATTGCCATAAATCAAATAAGGCTTTGCTTAAAGCACAAAACAATGAACAAATACAAATTAGTGCACTTATCATTTAATTATACCAAAACAATGAGCACATACTAATATTGATGAAGTGCACCATAAAGGATTTCATATACATTAGAGAGAAATTCTTCAGAATTTTGAAGAGAACAGATTATTGACCAGCAATGCATGACCAAAAAGAAGTAGACAGAAGAAATTTCAAATGCACCAATAAATACCAAGAGTTCTGCTTCACTTCCAAGTACAAAACAAAATGGGATAAAAAGAAACCTAAAACTAAAAAAATGCTACTAAAATTGAAAAAGCATTTAAAACAAAGGGTTTGAGGCACTTTTCAAAAATGTCATTACCTGGATCGGAGTCCCAGTGAGACACCAGCGACGATCAGCAACTAAAGCAGCTGCAGCCATGGAAATTTGACTTTTTGAGGATTTTATGGTATGTGCTTCATCAAGAACAATCCTGAACCAACGCACCGAGTACAGTCCTCCATTATCTTCAGAGTTCTGGAAATAAAAGAAGAGTCACTTTTACTCGTGCATAAAGTATGAAGTAATTTTAAGTTTAAACAGAAATAGAAGTAATATTCTTTAACCACCTCTGCTGAAAACTCTGAAGCTAGAACCCCATATGTAGTGATTACAACATCATTCTGGGCAAGAAGTTTTGCATCCTTTGGCCTACTTTGACCATAATGAACATATAAAGACAAAGATCCAGGCTGCACATGAGTTTCAATCTCTGCCTGACAATACCCAAATGTTTAGAGCCACATCCAATAACAAATATTGAAGAATTAATCAGATAAAACATAGATATTAATAGAACTGCTAAGTTCCAAAAAGGCAGATGCTACTATAAGCAAAACCATGAACTGAGTCTACTTCAAAACTGAAAAGACAAACCTTCCATTGGCCAAGAAGAGTCATGGGACATATAATCAGATTGCCACCATTTGCAAGTTTGTTCCTTTGCTTTGACAACTTATCAAAGCCGGGAAACTTCGTTGCAGTTTTCACAGAATTCGGTGATTGGCTGAATACATCAATGGCTTCACCACCTTGATCAGAAGGCTGATCTGAGGATTGACTATCTGATAGCCCACCTCTTTCTGAATGGGTTGCTAAGAGGGATATAGTCATGATGGTCTTCCCAAGCCCCATAGCATCTGCCAAGATCTTCACAAGTAAAGGAAGTTAAGATACAGTCACAATGTAACAAGAAGGAACTAGGCTAAATATGCATCACGAATAGTAAGACCATACTCCTCCTCTAGCCATTTGATGAGTGCTTGGAAATTCTATTGTAGCATCACCAGTAAATGCATTCAAGTAGATAACAGGATCTCTCCTATATAGAAAGAAACAGTACTCCATCAATACCCTGTAACATATTGAGTGGAAGAAGTCTGCTAAAATGATAATCTGACATACCTATCTGCTAAGCGATATGCTTCCCAGCAAGGGTGCAGTGTTGTTGCTGCCTCATCCATGCAATTTCCCTTCTCCACCTGAAACATCCACTGGAGAGCCTGCTTTTGATAAGGCCGAAGTTCACACTGGAGGGTGCTAGGAGGGTCCATTTCCTATAACACAATAGTTGTCATTTGATCTCACCTAATGATTAGCAGAAGTATATTCTACAAACATTATTCAAAAATGACAATACCTCTAATTCAGAGTTGTCTCCCACACCAACAATGTTTTCAAGATCAGCATCAGAGATTGACTCATCATTTTCAACCTCATTTCCGTTTTGAGATGGATTCTTAAATTTGTTTGCAGTTAATAATGGGGTATGAATACCAGAACCATCCTGTTTTCACAATATCATTCAGTAATTCAACCAAGAAAAACCACATTATAGTAAATCTAACTGTATTGTATTTACTACCTTTGTCTCCAAAGGTCGTTTCTTTGTGTACAAATCACCAGGAGCTAGTTCTGCCTAATTATCACAAAGCAACAAAAATATTTCTCTTTAAAATATTTGACAGAAAGAATTGATAGTGGTAAAATAAAACAAAATAGTATTAAAACCAACTACAGTATTTGCTCAATTCATGATAATTTTATCAACTAGGTAATCACAACCAAAAAGATGTATAAACTTAAGACAAATAATTACCTTCTTAAAAGGTGTTAGGCCAAGCAACCGGAACAAACTTGGAAGAGGATGAACAATAGATTCATCATTGCAATTGCTTGCTGCCTTGAGTGAAGTTTGCTGATACTTATGGAACATGGAACTATTAATATACACACTGGACCAAACCAAAAATTCACCCTCATTAAAACCAAATTTAGTAATAAAAACAAATATCCATTTCAAAAACTTAGAAAGAATAACCATTCAGACCAACCACACCTTAACAATAAGAGAACAGTATCCATTACACCTAACACATCCGGAGCTGATTTACACCTTCCCTCAACTCTAATCTTCTTATCCCTCACAAGCGGCAACAGACAGCGTGCCCATTCATTGGGTATTCTACCAATCTGCCAAAACGTTATTTGCTTTTATAATCATATTAATTCATATTCAAATTCCACTTTTGCATCCATAACCATAACTAGCAAAAAATAATAAGCAAAGGATTACTAAGAATTAAATTCAAAATTTATCACCTCCCCAAAGTTCTTTGTAGAGAATCTAACAATCTCTGAACAAGCTGCAGCTGCTCTTCCTTTCCCAAAGCCTTTCCCCATTGACCCAGCCGGACTAGAGCCAGTACCCTTCAACGGAAACGTGAAGCTAACTTCCTCCCCAACCTTAATTTTCCTTCCTTTACTCGTCGAAAGCCCAGGTACCTCGCTGGAACCAACAAACCCCCAATCGTTTTCAAGCCTAACATTTCCTTCATCTTCCAAATCATTCCCACCACATGCAACATTTCCATTACTACTAAAACTAAAATCCTTGTTCTCTTTCCCTGTTTTCTTTGGCTTTACGCTAACCGTTGATATATCGGAGCTCGAAATTCGGACCACGGGTTCGGATTCGGGTTCAATTTGTTTCTCCCTGGGCTTGAAACTTCGAGGCGAATCAAAAATTATGTTGATGGCAGCGGTCGCATCGTGTTTGGCCAAGTGAAGCGCTCTAATTATGTCCATCTCGGAATAATCCGATCCAACGATCAACCGGACGGTGGAAATGAGATCCTCCGATACCTTGTTTCCACCCATTGGGTTGCTCTCACAAAACCCTAAACCCTTGCCCCTAATTTAATCCCACGTATTCGATTCTGATTTTCCGTACTAACGATGAAATTATTCAATTCGAAGGTGAGGGAGAAAGGGGAAGTGATTTGAATTTCTCGGGGGTGAATGCTAAAATGCGCTTTGGGTAGACATGTTTATGGATTGGCGGGTGAGTTTCAGAGATGGCGGGAGAGTGTCGGAAACTTTTTTTGAAGGAAAGGCTATAATAAGACTATATAGTGATGCGAAGCGCGTATTTCCACGCGCGTCTTAACCTTTCCCGCCATTTTTTTTTTCTTATCCATATTTATTCGGTGCTCAGAATTTAACGAGAATAATTTAAAAAATGGTATACTGAACTCATATATATTAACCGCGGAAAGTTGTGGAGACCGTTTATCAATAATTAGTGTAAAAATAATGGTGATAATGGAACTAGATATTATAATGATATTATAGTATGAGAAAAAATTAAACGAACCACTAAACGTCCATCAAAAGGGATCCTAAATTTGGTCATTCAACTTTAATAAAGTACAAAATAGTTATTAAATTATTTAAAAAATTTTATTTAAGCCACTAAATTATTCTAATATTTTTTCTTAAGTCATTGGATTATTAATAAGTCTAGCGAGTGAGTTCCAAGTAACAATTTGACCATCAATACGGTGGATCAGTATCCACAGACAGGTAGAATAACATACTTTAAATCCAAGTCGATTTTACCATTAGCGTCGAAGATCAGAGAAAAAAGTTGTTTAAAATTTGATTCTCTGATTTGTGGTATTTAAAATTGTTTTATAAAAAACTTGAACTATAAAATAAATGGGAAATGGAAGTTTTAAATTGGTGTAAGTAGTGCGAACAAAAAATGTATACAACAACGATTTTAACAGATCAACAACTTAAATGAAAACTTTCGAACAATTCAATGATTATTTTGTAATTTTTTTTAAAATTGAGTGATAGAAACATTAACTTACTAATTAATTTTCTATAAATAAAAATAAAGTAACTAAATTTCAAATGTACAAAAAAATTACGACGACTTGGATCATATTTTAACCAAATCAAATTACAACAACCAATATGTTAGAATGGTAATAGAGATTATATTCTTATTAACCAATAATTATGTAATAGGCTGTTTTTCAGTGGTGTCGGAATTAGTGGTTTTGGGGCCACCAAATCAGACGAGTAAATTCGTAAATATTATTATTTAATATTTACGAGACAAGTATGATTTTTTAAAAAGGTTTTTTATTGGATAATTTATATTATACAAGTGATTTATTAAGTTCAAGTGGTTTTAGAAAATGAAGTATCGGGGCCCTGTTTTTATAAACCAAGCCATAAATATTTTTATAAATATTTATGGAGTGTCATTAAGGTGGTATTAAAGTTTCATTAAGAAAATTTAAAGTTTCGATAGTTAATTAATTAAAAAGGATCAAATTAAAAAATACATTCTCGAGACTCCGTTCCCGTAAACCTAACTCACAAATATTTATTAAAAATATTTATGAAGTTATTTGTGTAGTTAATTAGGTTTTGGTTAAGTGAATTTGCATGAATTGAGAGTAATTAGGTATAAGAACTAAATTATATAAAGGGTGAAAATTAAATTATAGATTAAAGAAAATTTAAAGGGACTAAATAAGTAATTGTACTATTGCTTATAAATGGGGCCGCATAAAATTGATATTTATAATACTTAAAAGTTAAAATATATAATATAATATATCTTAATCATTAAGCTATTATAATATTATATCTTAATCGTAAATATATATATACTATAATAAAACAAAAGTAAAAAAAGAAAGAAAAAGAGAGAAAGCTAAAACGAAACACAAAGAAAGAAAAAGGAAAAGAAGGAGGCTAACATCTTTAGGAGTTTCAAAGTTTCAAAATTAATTGGTAACGTCGTACCGGAATCCTCGACTAATAACAGAAAAAATAAAGTTGATGAGGAATAGTTTGAAATTTTTTATTTGTATTTTTATAATTCGAATTTAATTATTAATTATTTTATTTTGATTAAATGTTTATGATAAGTGTTGAGGTGAGTAATTGATATTTTGATAATTGATTGAATGATTTGAATTGATAGATATATATATTGAATAGATTGATTTTTTTAATTGAGATGAATATAGGTGTAATTATGTGATTATATGAAAAATCAGCATTGGATATTGATTATATCTGAAATGTGAAATTAAGCTCTATTAACTGTATCGGGCTGAGTCGGATATAGATGGCATGCCATAGGATTGGAAGAGTTTAGGGATTCCTTTGACTTCGAGTCAATGAGACACTGGGTATCAATTTATTACTTCGGATTAATTCGATGAGGTATTGGGTGCCAATTTACTTTGGTTTAGCCGATAAGACACTGGGTGTGAAATTATTACTTCGAATTATCATATGAGGCATTGGGTGCCAAATTGGTATGTTTTGGTTAGATTCGTGTATCCGTCCGAGTCCTAGTTGAGTTAATAGAGAAAAATGAATAATAAAATTTTATAATTGATATTGGATTATATTGTATGTGAAATGAAAATGGGACAGTGAATTGAAAAATATACTGAGATACATAAATTGTGTATTCATGAATTGGATATAGAATAAACAATATTGTTGTTTAAATGATATGTGTATCATATTGTGAAAAGCTATTGCATAGCAAATGATGAAAATTGAGTATGATATGAACGAGGTATTTATGAATTGAATAATTGAATGGTTAATGTTATTGTATAAATAAATGTGAATTTTAATTATTCAATTGTGCTTAATATTTAATTGTGCCTATTATATTATTTTGTCTTTAAATTTTCGGATTATAGAAAGACTACTGAATTTATACTAAGCGTACGGTTTTGTTTTACGTGCACAAGTCAGGTAGTTAAGTTTGGTCGCCGGTTCAGCATCCAACAACGATTCCAATCTCAAACGTGGTGATGTTTTTCCTTTTGTGTCAGCATGTACATAGGGTATCTAACTAATAATAGTTATTTTGTGGTTTGATTGAAAATTAGGTTAAAAGTTTAATTTTGGTTGGTTTTATACATATAAATGCGTGTTTGTTTTTAAAGCTATATTATGACATGGTAAATTGAACTAAATTTAGATAAGTGCATGTGAATTTAATTCTACGTTTAAGTGCTCATGAGCTAGGCAAATTGATTTAGATTTGGTATGTTTATAATTTGGATTAAAATGATGTTTTGGTGAATTGTTTTAGTGATATGAAATGTTTGAAATTTCTGTCTGTTTGATCTGTAAACTCCAGTAATGCTCCGTAACCTGATTCTGCCAAGGGATAGGAGTTGGGGGTGTTACAAATTAACGTCCGGTTAATTATTTATTTACTGACTAAATTATAGTGTAAATATTTTAAAGTTATAATTTGCTTAAAGTTTTGTATCCTTCATAAATGTGGAATTTAATCGTTATACTTCTATTTTCATAAATTTAATTTATCTATTTTTCAAATTTTGGTTTGTTTAACACAGCTAAAATTATTTTGTATTGGAGCGTTATTTTAAAATTGAAAATAAACTTAGTAATCATGTAACAAAAGAATAACATTGTATTCAAAATGTTATTTCAATTCAACCATTAACTTATATTCAAATATTCAATTGATATCAATCCCGAGTTTAATTACCAATAATACTTATTCTATTCTAGAAAATAAAGTTTTTGTAATTAAACCATCATTTCCCGAATCAATCAATTCATTCAGTTTCATTAAATAAATTATAAAAAAAAATTTCATTTTTTCTTATCTGTATTAATTTATAAATCAATCTACTAACTAGTTCCCGATCCGAGTATGGAAATCTCCAAAGCTATAAATTGGCATTGCCGTTATCCAATTTGCCAAACAGTCCGTTTGGTGCTGCATTTTTTATTTATATGGTCAGCCATGCCATTGAAGAAAAGCTTGGACTGTGGAGATTCGGCTCCCACCCTACTGAACTCCACTCCATTTGGCCCAGTCTACAAATTGCATTCCACCGTAAACATTGTTCGCGAACCGGACCCCGATCGTGAAAGCCATGGCAACCGGTGGGACTTGTTTTGTGACCGGCGATGCTTCCACGAGTTGCTCTAACCCGTTGATTATCTGATAACGAGCGTTGGCTGATACCGCGAGGAAAACACCTATGATTCGGATGGCAAAACAAACCATTAAGCAATACAAAAAGACAACATTTAAGTTAAATGCGTGGTACTTTGAGAAAAATGAAAAACCGAAGTAAACAAAGACATTGCAATTGGCTCTTATCATGTAGTATGAAATTTAAGCTAAAAGTAATCTAAATAGTTTTAAACATACCCCAAAGAGATGCAGTTCGCAGAAGAGGCGGCACCGGAATGTCTTCGTCAGATTTTCGTATTCTCCTAATCATTTAGAAGATTATACAAGTAAGCAAATGCCGAAACAAAAACAAGAAAGAAAAACAGTCGGATTCGAAGAAGTTACATGGATGCAAAATTGTGTCACTACGCACTACCCTTCTGCAAGACGGATCAAGCGTTCGTGGAAGACGGACAATACGATGTCCTTGAACCAATTCTCATACCTAACGAACTAGGATTCTAAATCATGCAAGTTTTTGCTTCTAAGACAATACATTATACATGATCAGTTGTTGTCTATAGAAGAGTAATGACACGAAGTTCACTAGGAACTACGAAACGGGAAAGCCAGTTAGATCATTGATCTACTGAATTATTATCCCGGAATTATCGGACTAGAAACTTAGGAGGTGGAAAGAAACAATCGAGAAAGTCTGAAGAGAAAACCATACCTTTTGGTGGTCATTACCAGATTAGCTATGCCTTGGCCAACAAGACCACATCCAAACCCTACTGAGCCATACAATACTCCCTGGATAAGAATAATACAGTCTATGTTACTCGGGCTCACATGCAAATATCAAACACGGGTATGTTCATTTCTTTTCGAGTTTGGAAGTCATATCCTCGTACTTGTGTCTAGACGTGTCGGACATTAATGCTTAAAAGAAAAATAAAGAATCATTGATTACTATTTATCTACCCGTACCTTGTAAAAGAATGTCGCAATCCGTTGTTTCGCCGAGAATGTACATCCCGGCCTTTCGGCTTCGAAAACACTGCAAGAGCAAAAAAGTTCAATGATGCTTTTGATAAACCATGAAATAAGAGTCGTAGGACATAAATTGTTGCTATGAAATGATGACCTGCTAGGAAGAGCAGAACAAGCCTGTTGTAAGCTCCCAAATAAACCTCGGGATGGCGCCGATGGTTGACTGAAACGAGCATACGGTGCCAACATGCCAACCAAAGCAACATCGATCACTAAGCCAACTAAAACATCGGCAAGATACAACTCGAACTCCGACCAAAAGGCATCTCCTCTTTTCTTCATTTCCGCAAATGTTGCGCAAAAAGAATCGATCCCTACCTATCATAGAAGAAACCAAAAGTGCCAAAACTTAAAGAACCCTTTAAAACAATCAGCATAAACTGCAAATCACATAGAACCACAATTAAATTGCTAGTGCCAGTTGCACTTTCTAATTGCACCAATAGCAGTAACTCACTTCGCAACAGAACGGTTGTGCAACCTACTATATGTGGTTGGCGTATTTTGATCAACAAATACATGAATTTTATCGTGTTAAATATCAATTAAGCAATAACTTTATCTGAATTTATTTAAATTCATGAAAATCTCTGTATCGAAGCATAATTTTAGGACTTATTACGTTTACACTAGCTAAAGATTTACAAGTCTACATTACCTACTTAAAAAAGTCTTGTTTACTTGTTTATTGAGTTGAAGAGAGAACAAATCTAGTTCATCTTAACAACTTATTATCAGTTCGTGTACATTATAATCAAACTTTAACAACTTATTATCAGTTCGATAAGCTTTCAAGGAAAAATCTTAATATTATTAATATAATAAATTATTCTTTCAACCATATCACGTAGAAAGTTTTTGAAACTGTGTAACCAAATCTTATATTCATATCTACATTTTACTTTTTCAGTTGTTCTTTTAATTAACAACTTAACTAAATGCAGGAATTCACTTCCTTCGATATTGAAGAACAACATCAAAGCATACATGGTTAATGTTAATAGTCAATACATTTGCAATACATTTTACCCATTTAGTTAAAAATGAGTAAATTAATTCTTATAAATTAAAAAAAAAGTAAATTAATTGTTAAATGTTAAAATTTTCATCCATTTTTACGGTTAAAATCTGGCATAGTTGACAGAATAACTAAACAGTTACGCATAACGTCTCACGTACGCCTCATGTTAACATACATGAACCAATTTTTAACAGTAAAAATGAATGAATTTTTTTAACAAGCTTTTTAATCTAACATATAAATGTTAATTTACTAGCTTTTAAATAAAATGAGCAAAATGCAATCAAACTCTTAATATAAGATATTCCATCGTACTTTTTACCGAGCTTAAAAAAAAGGCATATTATTATTTACCTAATACACTATAAAGAAAATTGCACTCAACAAACCTCTGTTCCAACTTTGAAAAGAAATGAAGGATCTGCTAGCATTCGGTCTCGAAGCATAGAACAGTGTTTCATTAAAAACCCAAGTGGCCAAATCGATCCCTGTCAACAAAAATGGCAAAAATTAAAAAACATCAAATATCTTTCCAAGCCATTTTCACCGTTAAAATATTTTTGTTAAATTTATTGGTATAATATTTAAAAAAAATCATTTGGTAACGAAGGTAAGAACAATGTAAATAAACTCAAATTTAATTAAAAAATCAACGGTGTTAATAATTATGCTTACAGTAAATTAAAGTAATGGACTAAATTTTAAAGAAATGATAAGTATAGGGACTTAATAATATTTTAACCTTTTTACGTGTATCCATAAATTCCTAAACGACAAATATTCCCACTTTTCCTTCAGCTCATTTTTTCCCTCCATTTTCTCATCAACCAAACAAAAAAACAATGATCACAAAAGAAAAAAAAATGTTCAAGCTTCATTTATAATCGAACCTGCAAATCCAAATACCGTAGAAGGAACAATTTACGAATTCCGTAACTTTTCGCAGCATCCATCATATCGGAAGGCAGTTTCACTCCTCTAGCTTCCGCTTCCTTCTTCACCTCCTCAAACTTCAATATCGGTCCAAACTCTTTCCCCTCTTCATCCTCACCTCCACCGCCACCAAACGAATCATTACCTCCATTATCACGTCCACCGCCGCCACAGCCACCACCAATCTTCTCTTGATCACTGATTCCAATGTCTGAAACACTGGATTCACTGCCAATTTCGCCATTTTCTGTCGTGTTACCCGCGGAATCAGGCGGCCTAACGCAATGAAGCGTGGAAAAACCGGAGAGTTTGAAGCGAGATGAAGTTAATTTCAATCGAGATTCGATCTCGATAATCCCTTTGAAACGAGCGAAATTCCTGGTTCCGATCACATTGATTGTCATTGAACCGTTGCCTCCGCCATTGGAAAGAGCGGAGAGCTTGAAACGTGGTGGTGGTGATGACATCGACATTTTTTTTTGTGCGAGAAAGTGGAAGCGAAAATTAAATCAAAGAAAAAAAATAAATAAAAAGGTAATTGAATTTAGTTTGTTTTGAACTTCGAAGTAGGACTGGGTGAGAGTCAGTTTTGATCAGCCGCTACACTGGTGGGAAGAAGGTGTTGACGTGGATTTTTACTCTTTTTTTTATTATTTTGGCTTTTTTCTGTCTATTAGACGTGGGTAAACTACACTCAAGGTCACTAAACTAATAGTAAGTTTATTTTTTAGTCACTAAACTTCAAAAAGTTCCAGCTAGCAATCTCTAAGTGACTATTCTATGATCCATACGGCAAATCAATACTCATCAATGAGTAGAAAAATATACTTTAGATCTAAATTGTACAGGCCAATTTTAGCTACTATTACAGAGAACCCATTTACAATTTTATAATCCCTCAACCCAATTTCAAACCCCATTAAATCACTAACCCATTAAACCCCAAAACCCAACTAACCTACCCTAATCTAAACAACCCAATTCCCATTAAGCCCAACTAATACATCAACCAACCCAAAATTCAAACCCCATTTACAACCAGAACCCAATATCCCTGAACCCATATACCCGAAGCCCAATTACCTAAACTACCAGCTCACTAAACTAACAGCCCATTACACAAAATCAGAAACAAAAAATACCTAATCCCAAACCCTAGCCCCCTAGCATTCGGCGCCCACTTGCCTCTGTCACCACCGACGTTTGCCACGCCCCATACCCCCACTACAATAGTCCCATACCTCCACAGTCCTCGTACGCCACGCCCACACCCCGTACGCATGACAACAGACTCTGTACCTGCAAAAAGGAAATAAAACAACAGCAGCAACAGAGCAGTAGCCAATAGAAGAAACAATATTTTTGTACTCTTCTTTGGAACATTCGGCTATAAAGCCGAAATGGAAAATCTGTAAAAGGGGGGGGAATTTTTTTCTCTGTTTTTCGTTTTTTGATGTTTATACGAGTGCTCAAGGAAAAATATTTAAGTTAGAATATCATACTTGTACAAACAGTGATTCGAACACTCAACATCAGAGAATCAAAAACGAAATATTGGACTTCCGAAACTAAGGTAATTTTTTGGACTTTTTGAATTGATTTTCTTTGTTTTGTTTTGCTCATACTCTTAAATATGCATATACATATACACATGTAAAAAAATATAAGACAAATTTATAAATAAATAAATAAAAATTACGGTGGCCGGCGCCGGCCGGTGGCCTTCCGGTGACCGGCCCGCGGCCGGTGCTCTCCCCTCCCCTCTCTCCTTTCTCCCCTCTCTCCTTCTCTTCCTTTTTTTCTTTCTGCTATCTCCAAATGAATTTAAAAAAAAAATTTAACTTATATAGGGGACCAAAACGGTGCGTTTTGGTCCCCCCCAAATAAATAAAACGACGTCGTTTTGGAAGCGGGTCGGGTCGACCCGATCCGCACCAGGCCAGATCAGCGTGTTTTTAAGGGAGGGGTTATTTGCGCGTTTAACCCCTTCGCTTTTTCGTGGATTTATAATTAAGTTATTTTTACCTTTTTAATCTAGCCCTTTAACTTGTTGCGCTTTGTGATTTGACCCTCTGCCATGCGCTGCGTTTTTAGGAAGCTGGTTTATTACCTGATTTGGTCCCTTAGGTTTGTTTGCGTGTGCAATTCAGCCCTTTTCCGTTTATTTTCTTTTAAAATTTCGCCCAGAACTTTGTTATTTAATTCAATGTAGTCCTCTTTTTCAATTCATTGTCTTATTTTCAATTTACTCACTATCATTCTTGATATTTATCGATTTTAATATTTGTATTTATTATATTAAATGTATTTATTATATATCTTGATGTATAATTGTATATATATATGCATGTATGTGCATGTATTTGTATTTAGTTTTTCTAGTTATTTTATTTTAATATTCTAATGCTATATTAGTCTTTATATTTCAATATTTTTACGATCCTTACTGTTGTCATAATATATATATTTGTTATATATGCAATATTATTTGTTATGTATACTATTATCTTATTATATATTATGTACATGTTGAATATTGTATTACCCATGTATTTTATTATATGTATATATTGTTAATATATATATAAGTATTTCTTTATGTAACATTAGCATTATTATTAATATTAATATGTTCTTAGCATTGTAATTATGTGTTATATATACTAGTATATATATATTTTAGTATTATCAATTGTGTTCTATTTATGTTTTTGTTTTCTTGTGTACATTGCTATATTATCTTTATTACTATTGTTGCTAATTTTAGCATATGTATGTGTATATTTCTAATATTATATTATATTTTTCATATTATATCATGTACATATACATATATATATTTTTGTTGTGTGTTTTCATTATGGTCTTATCTTCGACATTATTATTATATTCAATCTTGCAAGCATAGCTAGTATTTTTATTGTCATGTATGTTCTTTGCTCCAACGTATTTTACCCTCTTACTTTTATTCCATATTAATTTTGTTTTACATTGCTTCAAAAATCACATTCTTGTTTTCTAATTAATTTCGATAATCAAGTCAATATATCGATTTAACATTAAGTTGTAAATTTCATCGCTATGTTGGATGGAATTTATCGACTCGTGTTAAAACGATATATCCTTTCCAAAAACCAAAAATTAAAAGTTTTCGTTTTTTTCTTCCATCGGATCACGATTGAATTTTACGTTGAACGCGTGTTTTTAAAAATCAAGACAATACGTGTTTAGGAGATACCAATTTTTGGGCGCCGCGAGGCTGCTAATACCTTCCTCGCGTGTAACCGACTCCCGAACCCTAATTTTTCTTTGGCTTTTAACGTAGACCTTAACTCGGCCTTTTCTCGTTTTTTTAAAGAAAAAAGAAATCTAATAGGTGTCCGATCACACCTATAAAAAAGGATCGGTGGCGACTCCCTTTGTTAATAAAATCGAAAGTTGGTTTTCAAATGTTTAATAAATCGCCACAATTAGCGACCGACTGAAAGAAATTTTTTTTTTACGTCGCTACAAGTACATTTGACGACTAGTGTCAGAGATCGAAAAAGAAAGCTATTTGGATTTTGATTCATAGACTCGCGAGATTAAGAGTTGTTTGATGAAAAAAATTGAACTGTAGAAGAAAAAGGAAATGAGAATTTTCGATTAGTGCAAGCAATGCGAACAGAAAAAAACCATAAAACAACGATTTTAACAACCGAATGACTCAAATGATATTTTTTTGAATAGTCCAATGACTAATTCATAACAATTTGAAGTTGAATGATCAAAACGTAAACTTACTAATAATTTAATGAACTTGAGTGTAATTTACCCACTAGAAATTTAAGATCGGCAAGATTAACTCTTTTTTTATTCCTTTTTAATTCTATAACTAATATTATGTTAGTTATTTTCCCGATGATTTTCTAGCATGTTTATAGAATGCTAAAAACTTAATATTACATAAGAGATGAGACTTGAATATTAAAAGTATGTCAAAATAATTATTAAGTTTAATTATGATTACGATCAAAATACTTAACGTGGGTCAAAATAAGTTTGAATAATGTCTATAGAGAGACTTAGATTAGAATATAGGATTCAATCCAAATCACTCAAAATGTTCGACATTACCAAAATCTCATTCACATATTGTAATTGAGGACTAAAGTGTTAAAAAAATTGAATTCGAATCATCTTTGAAAATATAAGTATTTAAAAAAACATATATATTTAGTATAAAAATGTATTTTACATATTATAAATAATATGAGAAATAAATAAATAAATAAGAAGAATTCAAAATAGAATTGTATCAATTGAGTTGTAATGAATATATTTTTAATTTTAATTTAAAACCGGATAAATGTATCCCTTCAATGAGCTCAACGTCTAAAAATTATGTCCATAGAAAAATTCTTTTATTTCGTTTTTCAATATAAAATTGATGTTAGTAAATACTTGGAATTTGTTTGTGATCGTCCATCCAATAAAAAAGCTGAAATGTCAACGAAATTGGTACAGTGCTATTTAAATGAACAAGTAGATTAATTATCACTTGATTAATATTCTAATTTAGACAACCCCAAAAAATAATAACAATAAACAGGCCCTCGGTAGTGCTGAACTTCAACTTACATGAAAATTATAAAATAATATAATTTAAGAAACAAAATCCCGAGAGAGTATAAATACAGCACAATCCAGAAATCAGAAAATGGAGTCCAAAAGCTTTCTATTGAAATAATAACATATAACGCTAAAACAATGAAAATCTAATGTTTCCATATAAAAGTACCACACTAAGAACTTAACTACAGATGCAGACAAGTCTAAAAAATATAAACCAAAATCAACAATGAAGATATATTTATAAATAAGACTTCCTAAAAAGAATTTTAAGAATCCAAACGTAAAAGAACAAAAGCATATATTTTACGCGAGTCCTTACTTGTGTGCGTGGTCTAAACAATCTTGCCCCTTTAGGATGCAGTTGGTTTTGCCATGGACTTCTTAATGGCCTCGGCGTAAGTCCGGTATTGGTAGGTAAGAGTCGATTCAAGTAAGTCCCAAAGGGATGTCTTGGGGTTCCAACCTTAACAATGTTTTCAAACGGTAGTCAGATAATGTAATTAACATAAGGAGAAAACTAAAGATTACGAGACAATACCGAGTTGTTTATTTATTATGGTCATGTCCGGGATTCTCTTGTCGCTATCGTCATATCCCTCACCGTAAAATTCCTTGGAGCTGACATCAATAGATGGTGACTGCAACATAGGTTCTCCACTAACCTTGGTATAGACCTGAAGCGCCCGAGGGCAAACAGTAATACTTACATGCGACCAAAATATCGATATCAACAAATACAATAATATGTCAATCGTGTAATTCACCTGAGTCATCATTTCAGCAAGTTGCCTAACTGTGACTTCATTGTTTGGGTTACCCACATTGAAAATATGACCATTGGCCCTATCTGGGTTTTCCTGCATAAATGGCACAGCTTGTTTAGATACTATGTTTTTGTGTGGCGGATGTAGGGACGAGGGAACAGTTAATAATACTTACAATCATCAAAAGAACAGCTTCAATGGCATCCTTAATGTAAACAAAAGTTCTCTGGGATTGGCCACCATCAACAAGCTTAAGTGGCTCACGACGTAGCAGGTTCTAACCATGAGGAAGAAAATTCATCATCAGAACTAAGACAAACAAGAAAATCTAAATGGCTTCAAAGAAAGCTCAACTAACATTACTAAAGCATGCCAGAACTCTTGGAACTCCTTCACTTGGACCATCAATGCCGGGAATGAAATCCATCCTTGGTCCAATCCAGTTAAAAGGCCTCACAATGGTGAAATCAAGGCCACTCTCCGCACCCTCAGCTGCAATGAATGATAAAAGCAGTCACTAAGTTATGCCCGAGGCTTCCCAATAGGGGCTGGACCATTTGGTAAGATGCTAACCATAGATAAGCCTCTCGATCAATTGCTTAGCACATGCATACGGCCACCTCTGTTTCTCTATTGAACCAAAAATGCAAGGCGAAGTATCTTCCTTGAGAACATAGTAAGCAGGATCCTATAACATGAATTATGGAATGTATAAAAGATTCTTTATATAACCAGTAGATCTTTACTAAGCCATATAAATTACACTGTTGAAAGCAAAATTATGAATTCCAAAAGCTAATCAGTTAAATAATTAAAAGATAGATAGCGAAATGTTACCTTACGGAGAGGAGAATCTTTAGGAAGAAAGCTTCCAATGGTTTTGCCGTAAACTTCACAAGTAGAGAAGCGAATGAGACGTTTGCTGTTCTCAGAACAGTACTTCACCTACCAAACTTAATATAACAACATAAAAAAAAAAATCAATGTCGATTTTGATATGAAAAGGCGCAATAACAATCAAATCTCAAACTCACTCACATCAATATCAATCAACTGAGAAGGGAATTAAAAATTGACACAAAAAAAAAAAGGAGAAAAAACCAGTCATAAGTAAAAAATGCTTACCACAGGAAGTGCATCAATGAAATTGCTATAAATTGTGTCCAGTGGACGCGTATTGTAATCTGCCGGAGTACAGATCGCCGCAAGATTTATCGTCTACATTGCCATAAAAAACTCTCCGTAAATCCAGTAAGAAAATTTATTTAAGTCAACAAAACAGTTAAACAAATCAGAAAACCTAACTTCTAAACAACAATGAGAGTAAATTAGCTTAAGAAAACCAGATCTAACATATAAAAACCAAAGAAAACCAGATTTATTAAAGCATTTTACATAGAAATAAAGAGAAATTCAAATTATCCATGATCTCCTGCAAACGAAGTCCAGCAAAAGAAAAAAATAGCAATGGTATCAAAAATGTATAAAGAAAGAGCAAGCAATTACGAGATCTGCCATCTTGACAAGGCCTTCTAGCCTAGAATCATGCTTGATGTTAATTCGGTGAAATTCGATACGGCCAGCCCAAGGCAAAGAGTCGGGCTCGAGGAGGCGTTTGATCTTATCATTGTAAACATCCAATGCAAGCACTTTATGCGGTGTCTCCGCCATCAGTTTCTCACAAAGGTGAGAGCCAATGAAGCCTCCGGCTCCGATCATGCATATCGTCATCGGCTTTATCGGCCTACCGTCCAGATCCATTCTCGCCGCCATTTGAAAACGAACGCCGGTATATTTTTCTACGATCTCTAAACCACAATGAAGAATAAGCCACGAGAGAAAAAGAAAATCTACGTAAGATTTGATATATAAAGAGGGAAAAAGTGGTGAAAAGGAGGGAAATGCGACCCCCTGACAGAGCTACAATAAATCAGGGGGGTGGGAATAAAGCGTACTCGCGATTATATAACTACTAGTTGTACTCGACTAAATAGTGAAACACGTGGAAGATTTGAAAGGTTGTAGACTGTGCTTGTAACAGAGATCATTGCCGGATGGACCGTTAAGTAGATTGGATACAAGGATTAATTAAGGATTATTATTTCATACTATTCGGTATTATCTATAATATATTAAATAATGTTATTAATATTTTGAAAATAATAATTGTCGAAACCATTTTTTTGAAAACGGAAAATCGACTTTTGAAAACAAAAAGTTGGGAGTCGCCACCGATTGTTTTTAATAGGGTGTGATTGGATCACCTCAAAACACGGTCGTTTTTAATAAATAAATAAATTTTTCAAAACGACGATTTTGGTCTGCAAAAATAGAAAACCGGTTCAGGAGTTAATTACGTACGAGAAAGGATTAGCACCCTCGACACACCCAAAATTGGTACTTGATTGATTATTTAGTGTCTTAATGTCGAAAATTAAAGATTTGGACAGAGTTCAAAACGCGATCCTCCTTTTATTGGCTTTTAAAACATTTAGGTAAGTCAAATGTGTATTAAAGACCATCTCATCTCAAGGTAAAACATTACATCCAGTACGTTAGGACACAACATTTTTAACCCTCAATTGTGAGCTTGCCTTTAAAACGTGCGTTTTAGCCTTAAGAGGATATTCGAATATTCATAACAAACAAAGAAAGCGAAACTCAGTACGTTAGGGTACGATTCTTCGAATTCTTTAAATACCGAACATTGCCTTTATTCTGAAATTTTTTTAGAGTGAACTGGTAAGAGGATATTCGAATATTCAAGACAAACAAAGAAAGCGAAACCCAGTACGTTAGGGCACGATTCTTCGAATTCTTTAAATACCGAACATTGCCTTTATCTTGAAAAATTTTGAGAGAAGATCAATGGATAAATGAATTAAGGACATAGATTTTTCTAAAAATGATGATACTAGACAACATGAAAATAATAATATGAGAATAATGCTAACCATAAATAACTAATAAAAAATAATAAGAATAGTAATTAATAGAAATAATTAATAAAACAACAGTAATAATAAATACAATAATGTAATAAACATTGTGCTAATAGTAATAATAATATTAAAAATATGATGATAATAACAAAAAATATGTTGACGATAACATTAAATATGGGGGATAATAGTAAAAAAAAAATTGGAATAACAATGTTAAATTAGTAATAGTGAGAAATAGTAAATAATAATAATTTGATATAAAAATGGTAACCGATAATAAACAATGGTATAAAAAATAATATAATAAGTCTATGTATAATAGAAATAATTAACTTCGCTTAAAAATATATATTTACATAATAAATACATAATAATAAATAATATAATAATATGAAACATAACTCAAATTAATTAAATTAATAGAAAATAAAAAAACAAATATAAAAATAATGAGAATAAAGCTCAAATTGATTAATTTAACAGTAAAATAACAAAAATAAAAAAAGGGGTTAAATTGAATTAAAAATGAAAACTTTGGGGCCAAATCAGAAAGAAAATAAAATCAGAGGTAAACTCTCTCTCTTTTCCCTTCTTTAGTTTGTGTAAAGAAAAAATGTGAACGCCAAAGTAAATAAAATTGAATAATATAAAAAGTTACCTTAAAAATCTGATTTGTATTCTCTTTGATTTCGTATGTGTATTCTCTAAAAAAAAATCCCCCCGTTACAATAGTTTTTTCATGGCTTTATTAGCCAAATTTTACAACTTATAACAAGTAGAGTGATGGAGGTAGTGGATGGTTTAGTAGGGTGATGGAGTTAGTGGTCGGTTTAATGGGGTGTTTAATTTGGGCTGGTTTGATTGGGCCCGGGCAGAAATTGAGCTTAACAATAATTTTTGCAAAGTTTTATAATATATAGAAAATTAGGAAGGTTTCTATAACTAAATGAGTAATTGAACCTGTTTGTCCATCAATTTTTCGATTCAATCAATTTGATTGATTTCATCAATTCATTTTATTCGATTAAATAATTTATTAAAATCATAAAAATAAAAAATATATATATCAATTAATTCAACTGTCAAGTTCAATCAATTTTTTTTATCAGTTCAACCAATTTGTATTGATTCCCAAATCAATCAATTCAATGCCTTTCTTTAGACCTGTTCTTAATCCATTTTCCATCTAACTAGTTTAACTAATCATTTCGATTCAAACAACCTTCAAAGATAGTTTACTTGTTATTTGAACCATACTAGACTAATCAACCAGGAACTAATTGGTATTTCGGTCCAAATATAAGGATTGAATCAGTCTTTAAGTAAACTAGTAAAAACCAAAAATCAAGACAATATTTTAACGGTTCAACCTGCTTTGTAATTTTTTTAATAATTTTAAATAACTTTTATGGATTTTAAAAATATTTTTTAACTATTATGATCGATAACCAAATCGGATAAATAAAAAAATAGTGATTTGACCGTTTTGACGATAGATTCAGTTTTTAAACGTTTTAACTTTAACAAATATAATTTTTAATATTAATTAATCTTCAAAATTTACATATATAATATTTATTTTAATAGATTTATATGATTTTTATTATATTATAAACAAAATAAATTAAAGTCTTGATTAATAATCAACTTAATTAACCAAATAAGTAGAAAAATAGTTATTTTCCGTCATTACTTCATAAGAGTTTATTTCAGTCTAAATTAAAATACAAAATTTTATTTGTAATATAATAGAAATATTTTTATATAAAATGTATATAATAAATATATATGAATTTATATAAATAAAATATCAAATTCAAAAAACTTTTTTTACATTTTTCTCCTAAAATAATTATAATTAATGTTTTTAAAATCTTCGGAGGTTGGATGTAACTTAAGTTGTATTAATTTGATTCTATTAATTAATATTTAATTATTTTAAAAAATAAAAAATATGGAAAATTTGAGTTCATATTATTTAATTAAATGCTAAATGATTTCATTAAAAAGATCTAAATGATTTAGATTATTTCATTTTTTATTGGATAAATACATAATAATTATATTGGACAAACGTAACTTTCATTAATATAAAAGGATAATTAATTAAAAATTATCCAATGCCCCAAAAAATCCAAAAAAAAAAACAAAATTAGGGATATATGCCAATTAAAAAAAAAAGAGATATAAGCCGATGTTTTTATTACTTAAAAGAAACAATAAAATGAACTATTTTCCTAAATAAAAAAAATTTTATATCCCTATATTTATTTCTAAAATCAGCATATACCCCTAATTTTGTCCAAAAACTGTCCTACTTCTCTTATTTTATTCATAAAATATATAAAATATAAAATTCTAAACACGTTGTATAATTTTTTGGAATAATGTTATATTTGATGTCTATACTTTCAAAAAATATTTAATGTGATATTTAAATTATTAATGTGTATTTTTTTATGGTACCTATACTTTCATAAAATATCCAATGCTAGAAATATATAACATATATTTTACTAGAAAGCTAAAAATTAGACTATGCAATAAAAATAAAAAATATATATCAATAAACTCAAAACGATGCATCTCGTATTGAAACACGTTTATCTTCCTATTTAAGGGTTAACATGGAATTGTGCTAGTATTAGATATTATATCAATATTATTGGGTTGAAGTATTTGGAATGTTGGGATGAGACCTGGCCATAGGCCGTGCCTTCCAGACTGAAGGCCCACCCAAAAAGTGAGAGGATTTGGACAAAAATATATTATGTTATTACTATTTAGTTGTTATTCTATATCTCATGTTTTATTGCTAATTTTATTACTACTTTAAAGATATTTACTTGTTAAGTTGTATCTAAAAAATAAAAAAAATAATTTAATATGGACAGAATCGAGCCTGAGTTTAGTATCTCTAATTCAAGTCGAGTTCGAATAAAAATTTAGACTAAATTTTCGTGTTAAACCTAACTCACGGATAGGTATAACCAATACTAAAATAATAATAATAATACTTTCATTCAGAGGCGGATCCTTTAGGGGATAAAGCCTCCCAAAATTTGAGAATTTTTTATTTTTCTCTTGAAATTTTTAGAAAATGTTGATTAAGCTCTCTTAAATTTTTGAAACTTTTAATTAAATTCTTTTGAAATTTTTAAATAATCCTCATTAATACAACAAAAATTTCAATTAAACCCTTAACTTTTTAAAAATAAAATAAAATATCTAAAATATTTGAAAATTTTATTCCAGAAATCTGCATTGATACCCTTAATGAAAAGTTTTCATATAGTGCTAACAGAGCATAAAGCAATCCACTGTCTACAAAGAAAAAGGATTGAGAAAGATGTAGATCCTTCATTTTTATCCACTAGAAATTTCGGTCAAAATAAAGCTCAAATTCCAATATAAGAAGCTTATAGAAACAAGAAAGATTCGAATTTCACAACCATAGACGGTGGGTTAATTGAATTTGTTCATTTTAATTTCTATTTTTTTAAATATTTGGTTAAGTTTGATTTATCCCGTTTTATTATTTAGAAATATTAAAAATTTAAAAATAAATAAATTTTTATATATTTTATAATTAAAATTTAAATACAAAATAATTTTATATGAGGATATATTTTATATTATAATCAAAATTAAGCACCGAATATAAGTATTTTGTTTGATAATACTAAAATTTGATTTTTAAAATTTTATTATTTTACAATTTTAATCTCATTGATATTGTATTATTTATTTTATTTTTAATAATTTTGGATAAAATTTAAAGATAAATTTTGAATGAAATGATTTATTTAAAAAAAATTTAAAAATAAATCCACTTAATATTTTTCACGTTAAATCACAAACAACTATCTACTTACTTATCATATTCAACACTTTTTTTGTTGAAAATTTTATTTTAATTAAAATTTTAATATATTTATCAAACACAATTAAAAAATTAAATATTTAAAATTTTTATTTTCAGTTTATTAGGCACACACTAACTTAAAATTATGAGTAACTTAATATTTATAAGTGTCGAGATTTAGTAATCATTACGTAATTATCACTTTGATTTAATTGAAGCGATGAAAATTTTATAGTGCATATTTTATAAGAACAAACTCTATATTTATGGGTGTCAAATAATCACTCAAAATAACTTATTAGATAACGGGAAATAGTAATAAAAAGAAGAAGCTATTTTACAATTAAAAAAATGAATAACGTAACATTTAGTCCTTAAAATTGACAATTTTTTCTAATCTGGTTATTGAATTTTTTTTTCTTTTCTGCAGTAGTTTTAAAACTTAGCAACATTTTTCAATTTTGATCGTCGTGAATTTGTAATAATGCGACAACACTCAAAATGTATTATGTTATCACCTATTTTTTATTTTATAAAGAAAATGTAATTCTTAGGTAATAACATGACTCAAATTTGACGAAAATTGTCAATTTTTAAAAATAATACAGACCCAAAAAATTAAGAACTAAATTAAAAAAAATAAAATTCAATGACTACAAATTTACCGTTACAAAATATTTTAGAGAATATAAAACATGTTTTCAAATTTTTCGTCCTTTATTATGTTTTTTAAAATAATAATAGCGGACTGAATTTATTGAATAAAAAAATAAAACCTTAAAAGGATCAAAAAGTAAAATAGCATTCAATAACAGAAGAAAAAATGTAGATAAATGAACCGATCATCTTCTCTCTTCAGTAAAACTTGAGCTTAAAATCTCCCTAGCAAACATCATAAAACATTAAAAAAAAGATTTTGAAAAAACCCGAAGAAACCAAATTAAAGATGATTTCCCAAAAAGACATGCAGAACCGATCATCAAGGTTAGTCCATATATATACAAAATAGTATATGATATAACTAATTTAATATAATTATAATAATAATAGTATATAATATGCATGGGTATTATTGTTAATGTAATAAGACGTGAGTTTGAACATGTTAATATGCATTATCTTTTTATTTATAAATTAGAAAGTGGTCATATTAAAAAGAATGATATGATGAGAATCTATAATAAAATTATTAAATATGTGTATATATAGAGAGAGAGAAAATAGAAGACGACTTAGACGAGGTTGCTCCTTTCTTGTCTCCCTTTTTCTTGTCTCCCTTTGGACTATTAACAAATTTGTCAATTTGTGGCTTCGGTTTCATAAATTTTTGTTTTTCTAAAAAGAAGTTCCATTTCATCAATTTTTAGGTTCTATAATGTTGAACATTTGTATGATTTTGACGAATTAATAATAATTTTAATATAATTTCATCGTAAGGCATCTTAGGGAAAAAATATTTAAATAAAGGGTAAATTTCGCTTAAGGTCTTTAAATTATTAGTAAATTTATGTTTTTTGTCACTCAACTTCAAAAATTTATAAAATGGATATTGAAGTATTTGAAAATTTTTATTTAAGTCATTGGAATGTTAAGGATTTTTGTTTTAAGTGACAATTCGATTATCAGTACAGTGAATTAATACCAATCTAAGAATCAATCTGACGATCAATGTTGGAGATCGAAGAAGAAAACTATTTGAATTTTAGTTTGTAGATTCATGATGTTTAAAGTTATTTCATAAAAAAGAATAAAATTTTCGGTTGAAAACTATACAATAATGATTTTAACAACTTAATAATTTAAAATAAAATCTTTCAAATAATCTAATAAATATTTTATAATCTTTTAAAATTGAAGGAAAATAATATAAACTTAATAACAAGTTTACTTTAAATATAATATGAATGCATATGTTAAATGTGAAAAAGGAAAGAATAATTTAGTAACGTCTCGATATATGGAGAATACGCCAGGTGACAAAGGGTGATCCCTTCATGCATGTAAATACCGAGACAAGTGTCTACTAAATTCCAAATTTACTTAAAAAAAAAAAGAAAAAGAAAAAATAAAAACAAGAACAAGAAGAGAAAGTTAAGTTTATGTTGCTCTTTTTTTTTAATTTCTTAATGCAATTTTCGAAATTATTTGCCTTTTTCACACTTGTATATATATATTTAATGTCCAAGTCATTGTAGTTTTTATATATTTAATATTTAATACTTTTACTTTTATCTTCAAGAACTAAATTTGGTTAAAATATGTTATAAGTCTTTATAATTTTTTTACAAATTTAGAATTTAATCCTTGTTTTTATTTTTAGGAATTTAGTCTCTTTATTTTTTTAATTTTAAAATTTAGATCTAATTATTATCATTGTTAATTATTTTTTGTTAAATTTATTGGTGTAACATTTTGAAATAAAAAAATTCACTAGAAAGCAATGTAGCTAAAAAATGATATTGTAATAAAATTGAATTTAACAAAATAATTTCAATTAACAATGTTCGACCTAAATTTTGAAATCTAAAAATTAAAGGGACTAAATATTAAATTTGTGAAGAGTACAAGAACCAATGGCATATTTCAACCTTATATTCTTTTTGCTATTTAAAAGAAAAAAAATAAATTTTTAATGAACCTAAATTGTGAATAGACAAATTTTAACGTGTTAAACTTGAATTTTTTTAAAGTAAAGGAGTAAATTCCTTGAAATAAAAATAAATGATTAATTTACAAATATACAAAGAATTTAGGGACTTAAAGAAAAATTTAACGATTTTAATTTCTGTAACTGCCCCTAATTTTCTGTTCCACTTCTTAAATCCCACCAACTTTACTTCTTACACGATGTTTCACTTACATAGCTAGCTATTCGTTTTGTTCTCGCCGGTAACTCTCGCCGGAAAAATGGCTTCTAATTTTCTCCGGCTAAGAAAACCATACTACGTTGAATCAACAATCAACTGTTCATCTTCTTCCGATCAAAAGCTTGTAAATTTGAGCTTTGGAATCGACGAAACAAGGAACCAAACAAAGAAGAGACAAGCTAAGGAACATCATGGGAGAAGATCATGTTTGGATTCATGTTGTTGGGTGACTGGTTACCTCTGCACCACTTGGTGGTTGCTTTTGTTTTTGTACCACTGTTGCTTGCCGTTCACAGTGGTTCATGAGGTGCCGCAACTAATGCCGGCGGCGAGGCTTAAACGTGAAGGGTTGACGGGAATTCACCCGGTGGTTTTAGTACCGGGGATTGTCACAGGTGGGCTTGAGTTGTGGGAAGGTAAGCCTTGTGCTGATGGTTTGTTTCGTAAACGACTTTGGGGTGGTGGTGGCTTTACTCAATTACTGAAGAGGTACTTGGAAGTAAATTTTGGTCTAATTTCAGTCTTAGTCCCACTTTTATTCTGGAATTTGAATTAGATTCTTTTGATTTTACTGGGGTTAATATAACTTTTACTCCTTTGGATGCCCGTTTTCCTGTGGTGTGGTGAGATTGAGTGTTATTTTAATGTAATTGTGCTGATGGAAGCTGTTTGGATTGCACAACATCAGTGCGTTAAATGCTACACAACACCAGTAGAAATAGAATTTTTCACTGGCCAAAAAACTTGCAGTGAGTTCAATGCAGGCATGCTTTTACCATTTTGCCTTTGTGATGTGATTTTTTTATAATTTATATACTTCAGATAAAATATATCTCATTTTATTTTTATCCCAATCTCTTTTATATTTAAAATTTTAGTTTTATTAAATTTAAAAATAATGTTTCATTATAATAATATTGTTTGTATTTTCATGATAACAAATAATATTTTTAAGTGGATTTTTATAAAAAAATATTTATATAATTAATTAAAATATTTATAATAAAATATCAGAATATACATTTTAATATTTTATTAAATGAATTTATAAATCTATATATTTTAATAATTTTATAAAAGTAAAATAATTTAAAAAAACTTCTATTATATATCAATTCTAATCTGATGTCCTTAATAGTTATTTTTTATTTTTCACCTCACCGCTACAGCTACGTTTAGATCCAAACACACACTCCACCATTGTTTCTAATCTCACCGCTACAGTATCCAATCTCACCATTACAGTAACTAATCTCACCGCCACCGCTATTTTTAACCTCACCGGAGCTAAACACACCGCCCATCCAAACTAAGCCTTAGTCTCTCAACAATTAATTTTACTTTGGTAGTCGTATTTTTGCTTTAATTATAGTTTTAGTCCCTTTATTATTCTTGAACTTGAATTGGATTCTTCTACTTTTTCTAAGGTTAATATAATTTTTAGTCCCTCAATTTAGCAATTAGGTTCACTTAGTCCCACGTTTGGACATTAGGTACAAATTTGTTTTTATTTTTCTAAATTGTCTTTAAATGTATTTTGTTGTGTCGGGTTGTGTTTTTAGACACGTGTTTGACATTTAAACGTTCTATTATGTACATTCGCGATTCATACAACATTTGATAGGTGTTTTTAGAAAGAATATTTTTGTCTTGAACGTACCATAATCTAATATCGTATTATGTTTCGGTTAATTTATATGCTTTATTATATATATTTTTTGTTTGGATTTAATTTTATTGAAATATGTTGATGTTTAGGCCATTGTGTTGGTTAGAGCACTTGTCTTTGCACAACGAAACCGGCCTCGACCCACCGGGAATACGGGTTCGTCCTGTTCCAGGACTGTTTGGAGCGGACTATTCAGCTCCGGGATACTTTGTGTGGGACGTTCTCGTTAAAAATTTGGCGAAAATCGGCTATGAGGGGAAGAATTTGCATATGGCTGCTTATGATTGGAGACTCTCTTTCCAGAATACAGAGGTACAAATAGCTATTTTCAACTTGTCGGTTCCCTGTTCCGGTATTCCGTGTTCATGTTTCGTTTAGTTTATTCTTTTGTGCATTAGTTCGTGTCATGTTATCATATCGTTTGGCAATGGTTATGCATACCTTACTTCTTCATCGATCAACTGTTATCGTCGAGTTCTTATTGGCATATTTGTCAATTGATACACAGGTTCGGGACTGTGCTCTTAGTAGGCTAAAGAGTAAAATTGAGTTAATGTATCGAGCCAACGGCAATAAAAAAGTGGTAGTTGTGCCTCATTCCATGGGAGTAGCCTATTTTCTTCACTTCCTTAAATGGGTCGAAACGCCACCTCCGATGGGAGGCGGTGGTGGCCTGGGTTGGTGCGCTGAACATATCAAGGCAATTGTGAACATCGGCCCGTCATTTCTTGGTGTTCCAAAGGCTGTTAGCAATATACTCTCTGCCGAGGGCAAAGACGTTGCTTATTTCAGGTTAGTTATATCGGTTTATTATATGACATTACACATAAAATTAAAGTTAAATCACCGTATTTTTATGGTTTTGGATTTTGTAGAGCAATGGCACCGGGAGTTTTGGATTCGGGTACTTTAGGGCTTCGAGCATTAGAGCATGTCATGCGAGTGTCTCGAACATGGGATTCCGTTGTGTCATTGATGCCTAAAGGAGGAGAGACCATTTGGGGCAACATGGACTGGTCACCGGAGGACGAGCATGTTTGCGACTTTTCTAAGAAAAGATACTTTCGGTTATCTCCGAGTGACAATAATGTCAATAAAAGCAACGCGAAACAAGTTTTCCGAGTGAAAGATCCGGTTAAGTACGGTAGAATTATCTCTTTTGGCAAGGCAGCTTCAGTGTTACATTCTTCACAGCTTCCTACTGCTGTTTTAAAGGTATGACAATATTTACGGTATTCGAGTCTATAGTGGATCTCGAGTCAGTTTTCATTGTGTCAAAGATCTCATGGATACCAACATTTCATTATTAGGAAATTTTGCACATGAGTGCGTCCCGGAACTTCACCTCATCATGCGGGGAAGCATGGACCGAGTATGACGAGATGAGCCGGGAAAGCATACAAAAAATCGGGGCAGCAGATAAAGCTTACACAGCAACAACTCTTTTTGATCTGTTACGTTTCGTGGCACCAAAAATGATGAATCGGACTGAAGCTCATTTTTCGCACGGAATTGCAGACAATCTCGATGATCCTAAATACAACCATTACAAATTCTGGTCTAATCCACTTGAAATGAAGTAAGTATATTTCGACATAGGTATGTGTCGAAAATGAATACTTTCGGTTTCGGGTAACATAGACTATATGCATTGTGTTTTTTCAGATTACCCGATGCTCCGAACATGGAGATATATTGCTCGTATGGTGTTGGAATTCCTACCGAAAGATCATATGTGTACAAGCTATCACCAAGCAATAAGTGCAAACGTATTCCTTACCAAATCGATACCTCAGTCGATGGAGAAGACCGTAGTTGCTTGAAAAGTGGAGTATATTTTGCGGACGGAGACGAAAGTGTACCGGTTTTAAGCGCCGGATTCATGTGTGCTAAAGGTTGGAAAGGAAGAACTCGGTTTAATCCGTCCGGTATCAATACATACGTACGTGAGTACCAGAGCAAGCCGCTGACTAGTGGTATTAAGAGCACGGCACACGTTGACATAATGGGAAACATTGCTCTCATCGAAGACATACTACGTGTTGCGGCGGGAGCCACAGGAGAAGAGATCGGAGGCAATAAGATTTACTCGGATATATTGAGAATGTCCGAGAGGATAAATCTCCGACTGTGAGTATATTTCGCGAGCTCAATTACGTTTAGCGTCATCAAGTTAGACGTTGCCGTAATGTTGAAAGAATACCGAGGACTTGCGAAAACCGAATATAGATGGTGGCCAAGATCAGTTGAAATTGCAACGGGGAAGGTTTTGGGAGATGAAAGGTGCGTACAAAATGGTAGTCCAATAACTTGTAGCTTATGTAGTAAAAAAATAACGGGATATTGTAGGTAGGGACGATAACAGTTTGGTTGGATCCGGAGTTTGGAAAAAAATTACAAATATTTTATTATATTTATTTTTAAAACTAAAATAAATATTTTTATTTCGTATTTAAAGTTTTTCAATATTTTAGGTATATATAAAAAAATATCTTTTTATACCATAAAAAAATAAAATTAATTATACATTTAAAAAAATTTAAATTGATTCAAATAATTACAATTTCAAACTCGAATACTTTTAAATAATAGCTACATTTTAATTGAATCAAATTAAATAAAAATTAACCGAAATTGAATCGAGCATTTGAATTTTGAGGACCATTGCCTTCACCCTCGACCTTAGTTACGACTTTACTGAAAATAATTGTTCAAGTGAAGATTAAAGTTTCGAAATAAAAAAGTGTATGAATTAAAAATAATTAAATTAAAAACTAAAGATTAAATTTACAATTTATGCCATGATATTGTGATTTGAAAATTATAACACGAAGTTAGAACATAAGCATAAAATAAGAATCCGAAGACTACAAGGGCTAATAGAAAAATTTGACCAAACTTCTAAAATAAATATCCCGGGAAAACCAGAAAAGCCTCATTTCATCAGAGAGGGAAAAGAAACCGCACACGGCGGAGATGGACTATAGTTTAGCAGCGCTGAAACTGCTATGCGGTCAACTAAAAGACGCTCGAGGAACACCTTCACAAAGCGCCTTAACCCTTGGCGGCATCCTCTTTCAACGTGTCTGGCTTCAGGTTCCTTTTCCCTTTCCCTTACAGTCAAATTCCATATTATTTTTACCTTTCCTTCTTTACCTTTTTCTTTTTGAACTAGGGCGTTTTGGTTTCAAACGACGACGAAGATCACCTGCTTCTCGACGATAGCACTGGCATCGTCGAGCTTAACCTCTCCGGTGATTTCCGTCAACGTCAATGGAAAACAGGTTTTTTGTTTTCGCCATTCTTTTTCCAATGGCGCGTTTTTTTCTTGTTCTTTTTTTTTTAATTTAAAAATTTTGCAGGCATGTATGTAATGGTGGTGGGAGGATACTTTGTCCGTACAGGTGATATTCCTGTTATTAAGGTACTTGAATTTCCCTTTTAATTTCTTCAATTTCATGTCATAAATTTTGTTTTCTGTCCTTTTTGTTAATTGCTAGTTTCTTAAGAGGGGAAAAGAGCAATGTACTCTCCAATTACTCGGATTTGACTCGAAAAATATTAAGATTCGGAGTCCGAGTACGATCTAGTGAGCAAATCGAATTCAAGTATCTTTATATTTGAGCATAATTGATCGTTGCTTATATTTAACTTGTATTGAAAAACTTGAATCCTAATTTGAGTTTGAGCATAATCAAGAGTTTGATTTTTTATTTAAAATCGAGCTTGAGCTTGTGAAAGAAGATCATGCTCAAGCAGAGCTTCAAGCTTAAAATTTTCGAGTAGAGCTCGTTTTCCCTTATAGCTTGAAGTTTGCTCAGCTCGATTACACCCTTACTAGTTTCTTCTATAAAATCTGATCAATCTTTTGTTTACTGCATCTATCTCAATTGAAATCATTAAAAAAAATCTAGAAATGGAAGTTAATATATTCTCAAGATATGCTTCAATCTTGTTTGCTGGAAATCTTAAGATGAAACATTGTTTTTTTCCCCCCCTCCTTTCAACACTTTGATCATTGCTGTTAATAGGTTCATAAGATTGTTGATTTATCTCCATTTCCGGATCGAGAAGCGATGTGGTATCTCGAAGTTTTGGAAGCTTACAAACTTTTCTACCAGCCCCTCATTGAAGAATTCATATGAACTTATGAACCATTCATTTCTATGCCTGCTAGAATCACCCAAAAGGTTAGTTGAATGAAAGAACTTGACCAAGTTTTACGAATTCTACTGCTAGTTTTTACATGTTATCTGTAGCCAATTTTAGATTCTTCCATTGTGGACTGCGATAACATGGTTGAAACATGTTCTTTCTGGTTCCCATAGATTATGAATGACGGATTTCTTTTCATTTGTAATAATATTTTTGTGATTCATTGGTATTTCGAGTTTGATTCTGTGTTAACCGACAATCCAAGAACCATGAACATGGAACTGAAATGTTGCTCCTTCTTTGTCAATATCTGCTAGCATGATTTTTGTTAAATAATTTGACTAACAATAGGAAATGGTTCAAATTTTAAGGCTATGAGTCACAAATTTTAGAGAGTGCCATTGTTGACTGCTATAACATAGCTGAAGCATGTTCTTTTTCATTTCCATAGATTAGAAAGGATGGATTTTCTTGGCATTTATAATCATATTTAAGGACCATAGCATTTCGTGATTCATTGGTATATCTACTTTGATTCTCTCTTAACCGATAATCTGAGACCATTAACATGGAACCGAAATATTTCTTCATCTTTTTCTATCATGGTTTTTTTGTTGAACTAGGGGACTAATAATAAGAAGTGCTTCAAATACTAATGCTATTAGTAGCAAATTTTAGAGACTGCCATTGTTGACTGCAATTACATAGCTGAAGCATGTCCATTCTTTGCATAGATTATAAAGGGTTAAAATACCTAAGAGGTCCCTGTATTTCCTCTGTTATTAAATGGACCAATTTAGTCCTCTATACTAGAAATGGATGGAATTTTTAACCAAAAAAAAATTATTTTGCTCTTTGATCTAACGTGCAATAATTAATTCGTTCATTTTTTGAATAGAGGGGTTAAAATGTAATCAAACTCTTAATATAATGACCTCCATGGCATTTTTACCTTTACTGATTTATTTTTATCTTGAAATTGCGATTCGAATGCAACCTTGATATGAAACGACAACGTATGGACGTCGTTTTCAAGTTTCAAAACCTAAAAATCAAGCAATAGAAAATTTTGGAAAACATCAAAGCTCCAATAAAAAAATTATCTTTTATATGTTCACAAGTCTTAAACCTATTAAAGAAAAGGACCCCTTAACCACAATAAACTTGCCATGTAGCACTTAGTCTTATTATTTTCCATCTTTTTCGACTTTTTAATAGATCGGAAAATCTTATAGGTGAAATTATAATTTTGATCCTTTTATCATACTTAAATTTGAAATTTAATATCTATACTTTCATTTTATATATTTAATTAACCTAAATAATTGATACTATTAATTATTCTTATTAAAATATGGATGCGGATTTTTCATGGGAACACTCTTTTTAACCAAATAAAAAATAAAAAATCATACCATCTTAGAATGGTTATTTTTACGAAAAATTCATTTTAATGTTTCAATTGAAATAGATATTAATTATTTATACTAATTAATTAATGATATTATAAAGTAGAGATAAAATTATGCTCTATTGGCTTTTACAAATGAAAAAAAAAGAGAAAAAACTTGATTCGCATTGTGATTAAGGTTCAAATGTATTCAAACGCGTAATATTTCTATTTTTTATATCGTGTGTTATAAGTAGAAGTGTTTATGAGTTGGTTTTGGTTAAGTTTATGTGTAATATTAATATATTTTATGCTCATCTAAGTTCAATCTGACTCGAGATATGTGCTTCAAGTATTGTTTAATCTCGTTTATATTAGTAAGTGATTAATCGAATCCCATTTCAGATAAAAGTGTTCATGGGTTGAGTTGCATCAAGACTCAAATTTTTAAAAAATTCCAAGCTTGAACTAATGTTTGACTCGATCGCTCAAAAAACCTATAGCAGTGTTTAAACCTCAAAAAACAAGTCGATTTAAGTTGAGCTTGGGCCATGAATATTTAAACTTGAGCTTGATCAATATTTTAAACATGCTTATTCTTTTTATCCTAAATTTATTTTTTGAACCTATAATTTTATCAAAATTCTCCAAAAATTCATATAAGACTTCGGGCCTAGACGGTTAGACCAACCCTTAAACAAGTCCAGTTATGATTATTTTAAGAATTGTATTAATATAGGATAAATCTTCTAAAAGAAAGTAGAAGTATTAAATATTAAATTTGAGCGTGATAGAATGACCAAATTGAAATTTAACCAAAGTTCATCACAAAAATGAAAATAAAATAAGCCACGAATCTAATTCTAAGCCACAAAATAAATACTAAAAAAGTCTTTTTCGCTTTAAGAAAAACGAAAAAAAAAATAATATAACTTTTAAAATAAAAATCGATTTATAGTTTATAATCTTAAAAAACCAGATTATCTGTTAACGAGAAAAAAAAAAACCAATGGCGCTAACTCCTCCTCCTTCGCCAAATCTTCTCCAAGTCTCAGTTAAATCTTCATCATCTCCTTGTCTATCACCGTCCGTACATTACCTTCTCTTCGGTTCTCCATGCGCCAACGCTTCCCCGTTTCTGCTTCAAAAGAGCGGGCTTCCGCTGCTTCCCGTGGCGGTGAAACCTTCTTCTTTGGAGCGGAGGATCAAGTGCTTCACTACAAGATCGTACACGAAAGAAGACCGTTTGAACGAGCCGGAAACATTTTCCGCCGAGGATGTCGCCGGTGGCGGTGATGAAGATGGAGGGAGTGAAGATCTGGACTTGCAGCAAAACCGTGGCTCTGCGGTTGCCTCGCCGAGGATTGCTTCGTCTTCCAGTGATTCACTCTCGCTTGGAATTCGCGAGCCTGTTTATGAGGTTTTTATTTCTTACCTTTTTCTTTATTATTGTAGGATAAGTAGAATTTTACTTTTTTTTCAGTTAAATTTTAATCTAAGAAGAAGAAGATAGTTACAAGCAATTATGTATCGTAAGATACGTAGAATCTACTCTCTTTTTTTCTTCGTTCTCTCTTGCTTGTAATTCGTGAGCCTGTTTATGAGGGTTTTATTTATTATTGTAGGATAAGTAGAATTTTACTCCTCTTTTTTTTTGTAATTTAAATTTTAATATAATAAGAAGAAGAAGATAGTTGCATGCAATTATGTATTGTAAGATAAGTAGAATTTTACGTTTTCTCATTAAATTTTTTCTCTCTTGCTCTTGCTTTTGCTTGGAATTCTTGATCCTGTTTTGAGGTTTCCATTTCTTATTTTCCTTTATCATTGTAAGATAAGTAGAGTGTTTCTTTTTTAAAATTAATTTTTAATCTAAGCAGTAAGAAGAAGACAGTTGCATGCAATTAGGTATTGTAAGATAAGTAGAATTTTACTTCTTTTTTTTTTCATTATTGTTTTTCTCTCTTTCTTGTAATTCGTGAGCCTGTTTATGAGGTTTCTATTTCTTATTTTCCTTTATTACTGTAAGATAAGTAGAATTTTACCTTCTTTTTTTCTTTTTTTTTTCCCTTTCCTTAAATTTTAATCTAAGAAGACGACCGGTGCATGCAATTATGTATTTTAAGATAAGTAGAATATTACCTTTTTTCATTAACTTTTTTTCTCTCTTGCTTGGAATTCGTGAGCCTGTTTATGAGAGACAGTTGCATGCAGTTCAGGTTTTATGTTTTAAATTTGGTTAACATTTGGTGATTATTTTTTATCTCTAAAGGTGCTAGAAGTGAAGTCAAATGGAGTAGTATCTACAAGAAAGATAAATCGACGTCAATTACTGAAATCAAGTGGTAATGTACTTTTCCTTTCTTATTTTATTACTTCTTGTTAAGCTTTACATGCAAGGAAAAGAAAATCTGCCTTTTATGACTTTATTTATTGTGGATTAATTATGTTTTTTCTTTCCTTTTAGGTCTTCGTCCTAGAGATATCCGAAGCGTTGATCCATCATTGTTTTTGACAAACTCGGCGCCATCTATTCTGGTAACTGCCATTTGCGCTATTCTATCTCAAGCTTATTCTTTTATTTGCTATGCTTGGTTCCGAAGTATTGGTTTTGAGTATCATTTTGTTTACTTTGTTTGCTTCTATTTCTGTCTAAAATGGTCTTGCCAACTCATTTTTTCCTATTCTTGCTCTAAGGTACGAGAGCATGCTATTTTACTTAATCTGGGATCATTACGAGCAATAGCAATGCGAGAATGTGTTCTTATATTCGAATATAATCGGTAATCTTTTCATCTGTGCAAATTCGATTTCACTGTTTCATCTATTCGAACTGACATTGATGAACTTGTTGCACATGTTGACCATTTTTTAGTAAAGGCGGACAGGCTTTTATGGACACATTGTTGCCTCGACTGAATAACATGAATGGAGGGCCATGTATGCCTTTCGAGCTTGAGGTTTGTGTCTTTACGAGGACCCTTTCTTTTATATGCTGATGACTGAGGTGATTTGTGTGGTGGCCACTGGTTTGTAGCTGTAATTTTAGACTTCTGTACTTTTTGAGAGACATTTAGTGTGGTACTTTCAGGTTGTTGAAGCAGCATTACTTTCAAGAACACAGCGTTTGGAGCAGAGACTGATGGATTTAGAACCTCGTGTGAGTATGGAAACATAGTGAGTATTTTGTTTGTTTCTTTTCTTTATTTCTTTCACTTCTTTTTCTCAAGCTGTATGGTGAATTGAGAAAGTCCTTATGAAGCTGCAGACCATCAATCTTTTAGACATTTTCTATTGTGGTTGCAAGCAAATTTCAATAACAAATGATTTCAAGTTCCAAGTGAACCTATACTAGAAATGAACTGCTGATTCATGTTTATAGCCTCCCTGTCTTTTTTGTCATTTATTTATTTATTTATCTTTTCTCTCTCTTGTCTCTCACAGACTTAAAAACTCATTGGCCTTCTAGATAAAATGTCTATCAAAAACATTTGAGTTTGGTGCCTTCTAGATGTTACAAACTGTCCTATTCCCCACACAGATGCAAATGAATCAAGTTGCTCCTGATCAACTTGAATCTTGTGTTGCAAATGCTGCCTTTTGTTGTTCATCATGAAATCTAATAAGCAAGTTTAAGCTTGATCATTCTGTTAAATAAGGCAAGTTTAAGCAAGAGGGTGTTAAGCATTAAGCTTGTTTATGCTAATGATTATTAACTTCTGAACAACTAAATTATAGGCTCATTTAGACTATATGTACACGAATGCAATATTCTTTTATTGAGCCTATTTGTGCGTATTGGATGCCTAAGATCCTTGTAAAATTTCTTAATTTCATGAATGAGCTCAGACTTGAGTTTTATCAGAAGCTTGTTATTTCTGTTTAAAACAAATTTTACAAAGCTTAATTATGTAAAGAGTCAAACTCGTGCCTGATAAAAGCTTTAACAAGCAAGCTTATTAAGATAGGGATTGACTCATGAGATTGTTGTCTTGCTCATTCAGATGTCTTGTTTTGCATTATCATCTTTTACTCTAAGCATTCCTTAGAAAGTTATTAGTCTAACTGTTCTCGGACAGTATATTTGATAAAATTAAAATTTATGTGTTTGCTAGAATTTATGGTTATATGCCTAAACATTTCGCTTTTTTCGCTGTGATTTATCTAGAAGTTACAAGTTTGTACCTTGAGTGCCTACAGTGTCATTATGTAATAGTTTTTGATAATATGAACCTGTTTAATCATGATTAGTGCTCTTTCATATGTGTAGGTTCAAGCTCTGCTTGAAGAGTTGCCTAAAAAATTAACCGTTGACATATTGGAGCAACTTCGTATCAGCAAGCAGACTTTGGTATATTAACTTTACAAAAATATTCTTGTTGCATAATAATAAATGGTTAAATTTCTTTTTTATATTATTATTATTATTTTCTTTTCGTTTTATCATGCTAGGTTGAATTGTGTTCAAGAGCTGGGGCGCTTAGACAAATGCTGCTTGATCTTTTGGAGGACCCCCATGAAATACGTCGAATATGTATTATGGGAAGAAACTGTACTTTGAAAAGGGGAACTGATGACGTGGAATGTTCTCTACCCTTAGAAAAGTTGATTGCTGAAGGTAAACGCTTCTAATCAATCTCAGTTATGATGTGTTCTTCTTTAACACAAGTTCTAATTTGGTTTGGTTTGGTCATTTTTGCAGAAGAGGAGGAAGAGATCGAGATGCTTTTGGAGAACTATCTTCAAAGGTTTTTCCTTTTGTTCCTTTTATATACTTAGTTTTTCTATTCTTGATGGTCTCCAAGTTTGGTTGCAAGAACTTTTCAAAAGTCCGAATTTATCAATGCTATGAACAAGGCATAAACTAAATAAGGAAGAAGTATTTTGCGGTTTGGTTTAACACAAAGGAATAAACATATTTTCTTAGAAGTAGCCTGACTGTTTGTTTCGTTTTCACTGGCCGGGCAGAAAGGCTTACATCTTAACAAAACTGCTTCTGTTATTTGTTTGTGGGCACATTCTGTTTTCAATGGCTATAACTAATTACAATTTATTGTTGCATTTGCAGATGTGAATCTTGCCATGGTCAGGCTGAAAGGCTTCTTGATTCTGCAAAAGAAATGGAAGATTCTATTTCTGTCAACTTGAGGTGTGAATGAATTTTGATTTTCGTTGGTTTTCAGCACCACCATTTCATTTCGGGTTTCTCAATGCTTTATCCTCCAAAATCCCATGTTCCTCTTATGTGTGATCTTTGTGGATTTGAATTTTCAGATCGATTTCTATTTTATCTTCCATTTGCATCTGAATCCACAATCCTTTTTAACTAATGAAATAGGGTTTTTAATTCTATCTATCAGCTCTCGAAGGCTTGAGGTAAGCAAAGTGGAACTACTTCTTCAGGTTGGGACATTTTGCGTGGCAGTTGGGGCTCTAGTAGCAGGTTTGTCATTCCACCACCACGAAAAATATAAAAAGCCAAAACCTCTTATTGATTGACATTTAGTAATTGCTTAAGGCATGGTAGCCTAGTTGCTACATTCTGTGCAGCCCGAATCTGAAACAGCTTGAACCTTGAAATGAAACGAACTCTAAACTAATCCAAACCAAATCCTTAATGATCTGAACTCAAAGTATCTTGAATATTTTAAAATCCAAATTGATCAGATCCAAAATCATCCTATCCAAAACCAATCTGGTCCACCCAACTAACAGATCTATTGTAAATCTACGATGCCACGAATCATGAATCACCAGGATTCTTAATCATCTTGTGACAATAAAATTGTTATTATGTTCAAGTACAATTGTAGCATAGTTCATCGATTTATCACATGAAATATGGTGATAGTTATGTTTTTCCGCATATTTCAAGGGGGCTCAAGATTATACTTGTTGTTTTTTTAGGTATATTCGGCATGAACTTGAAGTCCTACCTGGAATATCATATGGTATGTCTTGTTCATAAAACAAAGTTCAAACGCTCGGTTTCTTACTTATTAATTCATTCCATATATCGACATGACTTTCACTTTTGCTACGCTAACTTACTCGATTCGTTTTGCAGTTCGCCTTTTGGGTAACCACAGCGGGGATTATTGTTGGTGGTGTGGTGGCGTTTTTTCTCATTTATTCATATCTGAGAGCTAGGAGAATTCTTTAATTTAGGTAAGTTGTGAATTACCTTAAAAAGTTAAAAACTAGTTTTTCTAGCCTTTTTAGAACTTAAACTAGGAAATTGTTAAACAAAAACAAATATATGTGTGTAATGTTAAACTACTACTACTACTACTACTATTTTTTTTCCAACTTTTTGTTAACAGATTTGAAGGAAAATGGCCATTGCTAAACCTTACGGTTGATTTAATGGTTTTGATATTTGAAATGAAAAAGACAATACAGTATTGACTTATTTTAGAAACATGACTTTAACAATATCTGAAGCAATACATTGAGCATAACTTAATGGAAATTAAAGAGATACTTCTGTTAGGTTTTTCTTTTCATGCAAATAAAAATCAGGGAGGCTTCTACATTAAGAGTTGGATTGTATTTTTCCGTATTGACTCAAAAAATGAGTAAATTATTTCTTGTACGTTAAATTAAATAGTAAATTGGTCTTTTTAGCAAAAATTTTATTTTTTTATTGTTAAAAACTGGTGTGATTAATTATATAAACATATCATGATGGATAAAAACAGATTTACTTTTATAACAAATTTAAATGAACTAAATTACTATATTTGAATAAATAAAATAAAATGCAGTGTCCGTAATATTTTTAAACATAATCTAGATGCAAATGATGCTGGTAATGACAAATGTAAGTTTCCATTATAGTATTCTCACAATCTCCATCTAAAAGAAGTCAAAATTCCAATAGTAAACCCAAAACATCACTAAAAATTGGCTAAACAAAGATGTACATTTTTGCCCGCCCAACTTAATTTAGGGACGTGTAAAGATATCAAACGAGAATTTGTAAAAATTTATATAAAATTCTTAAAAATCAAGTTTAAGATTAGATTGAAATTTTTTTTATTGTTATCACTAATCCAATCCCACTCCACCATAATAACAACTAAATGTTAGTTTATTTTTTAGTTTATTTTTCTGATAATTGAGAGCAAAAATAAACCCTTATTTTTTCGTACATCTATTTTAATTTAGAACCTTTTACCTTCACTTAAATAAACCCTTATTTTTTTTAACTTAAATTCAAGTACCTAACATTTAATTTATACCTAAAATACAACCTTTTAACATAAATTCGACATTAAACTTTAAACAAAAACTTTATTTTGATACGAATCAAGTTTAAATAAAAATAAATAAAGTTCTAGAAACTAGCCAATGTAACCCCCAAAACCTTTAACTTCACATCGCTGACGAATATTCAATGGGAAGAAAATCACAATTGCATTGCACACCAGTAGCCAAACACTAAGTGCAATGGTTCGTATTCGTGTGTCAGTTTAGGTCTGCGTTTGCTACAGAAGCTTGAGCTCGAGTCTCGGTCCATGACATTAGCGTGGATCAAACAGTTAATCAGGTTGATGTCGATTGCTATAATACAAACTGGTGAGAATTGCAAATTCCAAAATCGTTGTCGTAAATGTGCTACAAAAGGAGTACACAGGCAAGCATGAACATATGCAGAAGTAAAGCTACAGTGGTCCAGAGATTATCTGGTGACGAACTGTTGTTTATCGGCCTCGCATTGACGAATTCGGTTTTTCCAGGTTCAGAATATACGGAGACATTGACTGATGATGAACCTAATCATAAATAAAGGAGTGGATTCAATTGTTTGTAACTTGAAAGAGATTGCATATGCCATATAGCAAATCTGGGATTCAAATCTCAACATTTGTAACCCCTTTATTGTCAAACTACATATGGTTCTGAATTGGCCGATTTATGGTCTAGAAGATCGTTGCAGCATAGATTATTGTTCTTGTTGGGGGTCAGTCTACTCCTTCAAGAGAAGTCTTTGAAATATCATCCGCCGAGCAGCTGACCAGACCCCCAACAACCCGTAGGTATTGTCTCCTAGGGGAGGGTTTTGTCTCCCGTGCTCTGCCGACAGCTACCGCGCCATGAGCAGCTGCCTTGAGGGCCTGACGCTACACTGGCTCTGTGAACCAGGCCCTCAGGGCAACCATTCACAACACGCTGACTCTCGGTAGAGCACAGGACACAAAACCCTCCACCAGGGGACAATACCTTCGGTTGTTGAAGGTCCAGCCGGCTGCTCAGTAGACGATACTTCGAAAACTTCTCCGGAAGGAGCCGACCGACCCTCAACAGTTCTTAAGGCTGATTTTAGTAGGGAAAATTTACACTTACAATCATAGTTCACCCATCCGATCCGTTGTTTTTCCAAGTCGTAAACAAAGATTTTGTCTTTCATAACAAGATCTGCAAATTGAAAGATAACCGGAACATTAATCCGTATTGTGGATTTAGTGATCAAATCACCATTATAATTTCATGCGCAAGGTAATCTTACAGCTATAAACAACTAATCATTTCATTGGAACATTACGAAAACAAAACACTTTTCAAAAGTGCAAATTTCATGAAATCATGAAACTAAGTACATTCCAATTAATTGAACATTACATTACCTCCTAAAATTGTTAACTTTTGGCCCTCGATTGTCTTAAAGCCAATGCACCAAACTGCAGAACCGCCCTATAAGAACCAAAGTTGCCTGTGTTAAGGTAGCTACAATACAATAGGAAGAAAATATGATACAAGTCGAATTAAAATTTATATCTGAAGCTTTAGTCGACTCACAATAGGATTCTGCTGGATAAGAAAATCCTCAGGATGTAAAATCAATGATGCACCACCGGCAAAGTTGAAACTAGCTTCGGGAAATATGTGACCAATACTGAATAAAATGTTAACGTAATGTTAATAACAATAATCTAATACAATTCAACACTCGATGTCTACGAAACAAAATCAACCTGTCGGTTATTAGGTAGCATTGGTTTCCATGGGAAAGAACGGGGTGCACATGTTCTGAAACAGCATTATTGATCTGCAAGAGAATAATCGTAAATCGTTAAATTCAAGCTTAGTAATCATATCATACTCAAGTTTCATTAACCGGAAAGATGAGTATAGGAGGTCAATATTGAATCTAGTTTAGTACTTACAGCATCGATAAAAGCATTGTAAGCTTCATCGGCTAGGTACGATAAAGTTGTTCCTGAATCAATTATTGCTCCATGGTTGATTGATGTTGAGAACACTGATGCGTCGATTGATAAAACTTGCCCTCCGACTGAAATGCTCCGCAAATCAAGATTATAGTGAGGCCTGAAATATTCCAATAGTAAAGAATATACATTATCAAACAAGCAAAAACGGGGTATCTTTCATTCTTGGGGAAACTATGCCATAAAACATGAAAACCTGCAGAAATACTTTATTCTCATCAGTTTCGGGTGTAAGGACCTAGTGAAAACGGTGCTCCTGTGAAGTTCATATGATAGTACTGATTAAAAACATCACGTTTGATTACCATAGTTCCACAACGAAAACACATGTTTTCAGTTTTGTGAATAATAAGGAACAACCACCATCCAGAATATCAAGGAAAGTGTATATAACTAACAACGAATTACCGAAGATATCATGTGACAAAACCTGACAGTTGCAAAACCCGGAAAAGGTGAAAAGATCATTCCGGGAACAATTTTAACATGCCCGATAGATGAATAACAGAACTGCTTCAATGAGATGAATCGAGATTACATACATTGACGGGACAAGCGGAGTATAAACCATATCCGGCTCCACGATCTCGCCAAGAACAAGTATACCGCCGCCATCATCATTTCCTTTTAAGCAATGGGAAAATGCTCTCGGTGTTACTTGTTGAGATGAAAGTTGTGAGATTACGGACAAACTCTGTTGCCCGAACCCAAAGATCCCATCAACCGCTCTATGCGAGTCTGTCAATTTTCCAGTATGTAACATGCTACACCTGTTTTAAGTAAATTCCGGTTTAAAACATGATCTGTATTGTAATATCGATGGTTTCAGTTTTACTCACCCGAACATGATGGAAGCTGTAGCATTGCCAGTCGTGGATCCTGGGAGAACTGTATTGAAATGCAACAAATCCGATACGTAATAACCCGACGTTCCACTACCATCTCCGTATTGAAATGTGTAACTGCATTGATTGCTCGAACCCGAACAAGTGGAATCTGACGCTTGGATACCAGAACTACATCTTTGGTCTGAACATGAGACTAATGAAGCTGTTGATGAGCTTCCAGGATCAAAAAAATTAAGTGGAATCTGTAAAGCAAAATGGTATTTCAAGTCCCTTTGTTTCCAACAATTATGAATGTAAAAGATCCAATTCAAGAACATACATACATACATACAAGGAAAACACGGTAGCTCAATCCCTTTGTCTCAATCAATTATGAATGTGAAAAAGCTAATTCAAGACCATACATGCATGCATGCATGCAAGCAAATACACATATAAGGAAAACATGGTAGCTCAAGTCCCTTCGTTTAAGTCAAAATTATGAATGTGAAAAAGCCAATTCAAGACCATACATACATACATACATATATATAAAGGAAACATGGTAGCTCAAGTCCCTTTGTTTAAGTCAATTATGAATGCGAAAAGGCCAATTCAAGACCATACATGCATGCACACACACGCAGACCCCTTTGTTTCAGTCAATTATGAATGTGAAAAGGCCACTTCAAGACCATATATACATGCATGCATCCATAAACACACACATATATATACAAGGAAAACATGGTAGCTCAAGTCCCTTTGTTTCAGTCAATTATGAATGTGGAAATGCCAATTCAAGACCATAAATACATGCATGCATAACGCATTCACACATATATAAGGAAAACATGGTAGCTCAAGTCCCTTTGTTTCAATCACTTATGAACGTGAAAAGGCCAATTCAAGACCATACATACACACATACATATATATACATGCATGCATACATACAAAAAGGAAAAGTGAAATATACTTCAAGTCCACTGGATTTAGGACAGCCATTGCAGGAATTACAGCCAACCCATAAAACATCACTCCCTGTATCAATCTGTACATTGAATTCCCTTGGAGGAGAACCTAATTGTAATGTTGTATAGTATAGCCTAAAAAAATAATCAAAATAAAAATAAATTAATCAGTAAGAAAAATCAAATAACCAAACTTTTGAATCTAAATTTAGAAACCAATGATCCATAAAACCCAAAAATAAAATTAAATTAAAATTCAGTAAAATTTAATATATATACCCAACGATAAACGGATCGTAGGTTCCTGAAACTGGAAAACCCACGACACCAACCGGCGAGGACTCCAACAACCTTCCATGCCTGAGTCTATCACGTTCTACGAGTTCACTCAGCTCGAGTTCATGACTCGCCAAAGGAATGCTTCTCTCCAGTTTGAAAGTCGCCGGAAAACCACCCATAACCACCGCGGCCTCCGTAATCACCACCGTTATCACAACCCAGTCGCGAAAAACTGCCGCCATTTTTTTACCCTTCTCCCTTACAAAAAAATTATATATATATAACACTATATCTTTCCTTCTGATCTTCTCTCTAAAAACGAACAATGGAAAATTCGAAACTGAAAATGGGAATTAAATTTTGAATTTTTTCTAAAGAGAATTTGGAGACAAAGACTGAGACACACAACACAACAGAGACACGATAATAACTGATGTTTTAGACATGGATTTTGTTACGTTGCATATCATATATAATATTTATTTACAAAATTACGTATATATTTAGAAAATAAAAGGGTAAACTACACCCAATATCACTAAACTATTAGTAAATTTATTTTTTGCCCACTTAACTTCAAAAAGTTACAAAATAATCATTAAACTATTTGAAAGTGTTTATCTTAGTCACTGGGCTGATACTTTTTTTTAAGCTTGGCTAGTGAACTCTAAGTGATTATTAGACAATCGGGATTGGTATGATGGATTAGTACCAATCGATGAGTAAAAGAACATACCTTATATTTAAGTCGATCTGATGGCAGTGTTAAAGATAAAAAATAAATAAATTAAATTTCGTTTCACAGATTCGTAACTTTCTAAGTCGTTTTAAGAAATAAAAAAACTGAATTCTATAAGAGAAAGGGAATGAGAGCTTTTAATTGGTGCAATCGATGCAAACCGAGAAAGTCGTACAACAACAATTTTAATAGCCTTGTGATTTAAATGGGAACTTTCGAATTGTTCAGTGATTATTTTATAACTTTTTTAAAATTGAGTGACCAAAATTTAAACTTACTAACAAATTAATAACAATTTGTATAGTTTACCAAAAATAAAATTATATTCAAATATCACATAATCATAAAATAAAATAAATATGTATTTAAAAATTTCAAAAAATACGAAATTAATGTATCATATTATTAAATTTATCTTAGGGTTAGTTACATCAAACTTTTCCAACTAATCCCTAAATTTTAAAATATTTTAATTGAGTTATTAAAATATCGATATATAACAATAAGGCCCTTCCGTTAGCCTAAACATCAATTTAGTTAATAAAAGTAAAACATCAATTAAGTTAATAAAAGTAAATTCGAATATGAAGTGTATTAAAGATACACAAATCAAATTGCAAACGGGCATGTACCTATCACATAGACAATTTACGTGTTAAAAGAATTAGATGATGTCATTAAAATTTAGACCAATTAGTTTTATTTAAACACGTAAAATCCAAACCATTCATTTCGTAGATATATATATTTACAATTTGATCATCGTGTTATTCATGCTTATTCGCATTGTACCCAAGCCGATATTTAAGTCATAAATTGATGTCTAGACTAACAAAAGGATCTGATTGTTATAATATCGATACTTTGATAATTCAATTAGAACATTTTAAAATCTAGGACTAATTTATAATCCAGATCATAGTTTGAGGATTCATAAATAAATTAACCCTTTAGCATATATAATATTTGCTCGGTGAACTAACACATCATGTGCGTATTCCCTACGCATTATTATTATTATTATTAAATTAAAAAAAAAGTTATTACTTTTAATACTTTATTTAGCTTCCGTAATAAGTGATTGATCCTATATTTAGGGATCTTGAGATTCTTTTTGCTTTGTTTTAGTTTTTTTTTACACTTTTCAAATTTGTAATATTTTTTTAAATAAATAAATAATTTTTTGTGGACTTGAAATTCCTTTCTTATTAATCAAATTTTTTATAGGAAATAAATATTCAAATTTACTTTTTTTTACTAAATTAATAAACATTAATTATAATTTCTTTAATATATAATTAATTGGTATTGCTAGGTAATTAGGTATATTAACTTTTAAAAAGATATTCGTTTATTCCAAATTATTATTTTATTCATATATATATATTTGAATAATCTCGTTATAGGTTTTGATCATATATATTCTATTTTACACAAAATTTAGAATTACCCATAATTCACTCGAATCCATATTATTTTGCATTGACAACAATGTTGATGCCAATAAAGTTAAGACTCAATCAATATCTTTATATATTTAACTTTTAAACGGATGCAATCCAAAAAAACTATTATTCAATAAATTTAAAAATATTTAAATAATATATTTTAGATAATTCTTTCATATTTATACATCAAATACATAATATTTTTTAACAATTCGGAGACAAAGCAAGATAATAGTGGAACAATGAAAGAAAGGTCCGCTCAATTTAGGAATAGCACCATGAGGCAAGCAGGGTCTTGGTCCTCTCAAAATGTTGAAACTTTTTTCTTATAATCCCTTTCAAAATTTTCAAAATTTTAAGTTAATGCAATGATTAATTTAGCCCCAATATAATAAAATTTCAGTTTAATTACGAAAAAAGATATGTTAATATAATGATAAAATTATATTTTAATCCTTTAAAAGATATAATTTAATCTTGGCCCCTTAAAATAAAATTTTGGCATTGTCCGTGGCTATCCCTTAAAATAAAATTATATGTTTGATTGGTCGGTATATTCTAAATTAGAAATGTTCATGAGTTGAGTTACCTGTCTAGGTTCGAAGGCTTGCTCAGAATTTGAAAAGGTTTGAATAAAAGTATTAAGCTCGAAAAACAGACTTGGGCAAAAAAAATAGACACATTTAAAATATGGGCCGAGCTCGGTCTTGAATATTCCATTTTTAAGTTTATAATACTTTATATTATGTATTTTTATATATTATGTAATTTATAACACATTAAAAAAATAAATCTATATTAAATATATAAGATTACTTTAATTTACATTAAAGTAATGTTAAGATGATTATATAAAAATTTTCAATAAATAAAAATATATAAAATTATTAAACATTAAAATAATATAATATAAATATTTTTAAAAATTAAAAAATAATATGAATCGATCTAAAATGGGTTTGGGTTAGGTTAATCTTTTGTAAATATGGATGTGTTTGGGCAAAATTTTACACTGAGCCAAATTTGGGCAATTTCAAGATATTTTATTTATTTATTATTATTAGTTTTATTATATTGTTATATTATATTATATTATATTATTTATTCACGTAAATCTTTTATAAGGAGAATGCTCACATGAAAAGATGATTACCGGTGACCGTACAAGTAATTACAATTTTTTGCATTTTAACTTTATTAAATTGTTGAATATTTTTAAAATTTAAAATTATATTACATTAAAAAAGGTATTTACATAATAATTTTATAAACAAATTTAAAAATGTCTACAAAAATAAGTTTAAAATTTTTAAAACTTCTGAACAAACATATTTTAAACCATTAAAAATTATAATTAAAACTCCACATTTTCATTTTTTGAAATTATTTATATTTCTAAAAGAGTATTCAATAAAAATATTTTTAAAAAATTAAAAAACCTGTATAATAAATTATATAAAACATTGTAAAAATAAATTATATTTTATGTTAAATTTAAACATGTTTAACTTTATTCAAATAAAAATTCAAAACTTTTTATTTAAAAATTATAATTAAAATATGACATTTTCAATTTAAAAAAATTATTTACATTTATAAATTCAATAAAAATAATATTTTTTTGAACTTAATTTAAATTAAAAATCTGTGTGATAAATTATTCAAAAGATTATAAAAATAATTATATTTTGTATTAAATTTTAAGCACTTTTTACTTTATTTAAATTAAAATTTTGGATTTTTTTAATTTTTTTAAAACTTCATTTTACACATCATTAATTTATGCATCGCAGGGGAATAAAAACTAGTTTTATATATTTTATTAATTTCTTTTCATTATAATAAATCTTATAATTTATATATTTAGATTTTACATATTTTTTTTGAAATTTTTATATATTTAATTATTTCTCATATATTTTTTAGATTATTTCTATATTTTATTAGTTCTTTCCATTTTTATAATTAAAATATTTATTTTTTTAATTTTTATATATTATTTCTATTTTTTTACAATTTTTTCATGATTTATATATATATTATCATAGAAAAATGGTATATTTTTGAAGGAATGCCAAGTGACCTTGGTTAAATATACCCTTTTTTTTGTTAAAAGAAGAGAAAAAAAAACATAAATTTGACACACTTTAAGTAATAAATTAAAAAAATAGATCTTAAATTACAAAATGAATATATTTCGAATTTTAATCGTACATTAAGCATTTGAAAAAATAAAAAAAATTCACCATAATCAAGTGAAAAAACCATATAATATGAGTATTTTAAGGTTAATTTAAAAATTTTATGTATTTTAACTACTGAAGTTAGGTGAAATGATAAGGCTCTCTCTTACTTTAATTAGTTGTTAAGGGTTTAATCTTTATCTTGAGTATAGAGTATCTTTAAAATTTGTAACCAGCATCTATTCTCTTAACGAGCTTACAGAATGCAGAGAATTAATTACTGGTTTCGCTCTAGTAGATAGATTGGGAAATCAAAAAATTTATGAACTTTTCCTAATTTGAAACTCAGGTTTTCCTATTTTAGGTATATAATTATATTTCAATTATTTTTCTTAATTAAAAAAAAAGGAAAAAAGTATGAGATTTTCTCTTGCTCCTAGACCAAAGCCTCCGTTTCTACTTTGTAAATTCCTTTTCAATGGAGGTCCGGCAAATCTAAAACCCACATAGCAACCCGTTTTTTGTATTCCCTATTTTTGTTCTCTCAATAATGGACTCTCCTAACCCGCCTTCAATGCGGGTTTTGACCCGCCCACCTCCGTCACCTGTACCCACTTCTTCTCCTTCGTCTTCTTCTTCTTCGAATCCCCCGCCTCCAACGCCGTCATTTCCCCGTTCTCTCGACGGCGTCGTGGTGGTGGGCTTCGTATCTCGGAGACCCGACGACTCTTCGCAGCTCATTAACCGGGTTGTAGAGTCCAACGTGTTCGGGTCAGGTCAGATGGACCGGGTTTTGTCTATCGACAAGGATGAACTTAAGGATTGGTTTAAGTATAGGAGAATTAGTTACTTTCATGAGGAAGATAAAAGGATTTTGTTCTTACAGTTTTCTTCAAATGGTTGCCCGGCTTTTGATGGGTCATTGAGTTCCGGGTCGGATTTTGATGGGGTTTTGGAGGAACGGGAGTTCGGGGATCTTCAAGGCTTGCTTTTTATGTTCTCTGTAAGTTTTAAATTGGTGTATCTTATTCAATTAAAAGCATTAGTTTTTAGTATAGATTTTAGAATTTGATTGTGGTACTGAATATATAGTTTCTTTTTAATGAATTAACTGAATTCAAGATTAAGCTTTCTTTTTAGTTGAAATTGAGTGTCTCTGTGTGTGTTTGCATTAAATATACTCACAACTTTAGCTGAATCTTGACATTAAATTCCTTAATTATGAGTTCAGAACATAAATTTGAGATCATTGAGGCAAGCAATACTTACCAAAAAAGGGAATTTTGTTGTGGTATTTCAATATCAGTGTGTTAATTATCTGGCATTAAAGCTTTACTTTTTGAAGTCTATTTGATTACCATTTGTCTTATATGATAGTACTATGGGCAATTGGAAACTTGATACTATGTTACAAACCCTATTAGAAAGCATATTGTTGAATGCTTACTAATAGTTGATATGTCTGTGATTAACTCGATTAGCAATGCAGGTCTGCCATATAATCATATATATTCAGGAGGGATCTTGCTTTGATACTCAAAATTTGAAAAAATTTCGGGTGTTGCAAGCTGCTAAGCATGCCTTAATCCCATATGTGAAATCTCAAACAACACCACCATTGCCGTCAAGACCTCATTCTTCTTTGTCTTCTCGCCCTTTGACAACGGCAACTGCTGCCAACACTTCTCCAGGTAGAAGTGGTGGCATGTTGGGACGAAATGCTTCAGCTATCTCTCTCATGTTAGGTTTAGGTTCCTATACTTCTTTGTTTCCGGGTCAGTGTACTCCAGTGATGCTATTTGTTTTTGTTGATGACTTCTCTGATGTACCAAATTCTAGTTCTAATAGTAGTGAAGAGTCAGTAAAGGCACCCTCACTTAATCATGCTTCTAGTTCAAGCAGTTTAGCAAAGCCAACCTTGCCTATGAAAGGTTCTGCTTCTGTAGTAGTGTTAGCACGTCCTGCAAGTAAATCGGAAGGTGGTTTTCGGAAGAAACTGCAGTCATCCCTTGAGGCACAGATCCGTTTTTTAATTAAGAAATGTCGAACACTCTCAGGTTCAGAAGGCAGCCATGGTGGGTCAAGAAGTGGGAGTGTTTCAAATTCAGCTCCTCTATTTTCTCTTGATGCATCTAGGGCTGTTGTACTTCTTGACAAGTCAACATATAAGAGAAGGGAATCTCTGGAGTTTGCCATTGGTCTTGTGGAAGATGTTTTGAATGGAAAAGCAACGTCAGATTCGTTTTTGCTCGAAACTCATAGTCAGAGTTCAAACAAAGAGGATCTATCATCTTTGAAGGAATTTATCTACAGGCAGTCAGATATTTTGAGGGGAAGAGGGGGACTGGTTGCTAACACCAACAGTGGCCCCGCTGCTGGTGTTGGCATGGTGGCTGTTGCTGCCGCTGCCGCCGCTGCCTCAACTGCCTCAGCCGCCTCTGCGAAGACTTTGACCACGCCTGAACTCCCAACTTTAGATATATGGCTGTCTTCTAGTCAGCTTATTCTACATGGGCTGCTCTCTGCAAAGCGTAGGTGTATAGATGAAACTGAAATTGGTAAAAGAAAACCTCGTCGAGGTACCGTTGCTGGGCAGAGTGAAGGGCTTGCTTCTAGAAGCAGTGAATCTCTAGATATTGCAGTATCATGGTTGGAAAGTGGTAAAGGGCTTAACGCAAAGTTCTCTAGTTTGTGGTGTGAAAGGGCCCTTCCAGCTGCAAAAGATATTTATTTGAAAGACTTGCCTGCTTGTTATCCCACATCACAGCATGAAGCTCATTTACAAAAGGCTTTGCATGCTTTTCACTCGATGGTCAGGGGACCTGCAGTGGAACTTTTTGCAAAGAAGCTGGAGGAAGAATGCACGTCAATGTGGAAATCTGGAAGGCAACTTTGTGATGCTGTTAGTTTGACTGGAAAACCATGTTTGCACCGAAGACATGATCTTCAGACTGATGAGTTGCCTTCAGGAACTTTGACGAAGCCTCATTCAAGTGGATATGTCTTTCTTCATGCTTGTGCTTGTGGTCGAACACGGCGATTGCGGTCTGATGCTTTTGATTTTGAATCGGCAAACATTACCTCCAATTGCTTTCCTGATTGTGATAAGCTTCTGTCAGCGCTCCAGCTACCAGAAGTAAGCAGCAAAGGACCAATTCAGTCATCTTCTTGGAGTTTGATTCGTATTGGCAGTTCAAGGTACTATGAACCTTCTAAAGGTTTACTTCAGAGTGGGTTCAGTGCCACTGAGAAGTTCCTTTTAAAGTGGAAAATACTTTTAGAGAAACAGAAAACCCCAAATGGCTTATCAACAAGAACTATGCAACTAGGTTCTGTGGGTAGGTCAAGCAGCGATACTAAGGCTGAGTTCAATGCTGATGTTCAATTAAAGAAGGCTAGTTCCACAGAGTTCTGTTCTGGAGAAATAGAGACTGCTGTTGAAAATCCTAGAAAACCCTTGGAAATCAGCAAGTTCAATGGTAACAAGATCAGTTTTGGTAGAGGCCTTCCCAATTTCACAATGAAAAAACCTTTTTCAGAAGTTGTTGCTGGATCAGCAGCTACAGATTCAGGTTTCCCTCCTCTTCAGCAGAGGAAGCAACCTTTATCGGGGTCAGAAAAAGGAATAAAGAAAAATAAGGCAAGTGCTCTGAGTTTGGAAGGGGCTCATGCAACTGTTGCTCAAGGATCTCAAAAACCTGTAAAGATGTCTGTTATGCAAAACATGAATCAAGTAAGTTCTGATGGTAGTGCAGCTGCAGATAGTGACCCTTTTCTACGAATAGGCAGTAATTTTGTTCCTGTGAATGTGAGCAATGATGAAAAGGCAAAACGAAACTCAGACACGAAGCATGTGATGGCATATGTTGGTTTTGAGCACGAATGCCCACATGGCCATCGTTTCTTATTGAACCCAGAGCATCTCAATCAACTTGGGCCTCCATATTCATTGTTTGAAGAATCTCATACCACTTGTTCTGTGGAAGCTTCAGATCATACATTGGCAGATTCTTCAGAGTTGAGGAAGAATGGTGGGCAGGGTAAAGTTAATCTGAATACAAATGGTGTTATTGCTGCTGCTACTCCTGTAAACAAGGTGAAAAACAAGGATGAGGAAAAAAAGGTGGTAGCAAATAGTAATGTCTTTAAAGATGGGCTGACACAGCTTTCTATGCCTGAGGACCATAATAAGACACCTGTGAATGCAGCAGGTGTGCCTGTTGCTGGAAAAGACCTTGAAAAAGGCTTCCATGCTGTTAGCCTTGATGATAGTGGATCCACTTTCTCCATGTTGAATAGAGATTTACCAATATACCTGAAGTGTCCGCACTGCAGGTCTTCCAGGAACAAAAAGGAACCACCTAAGGTTAAGTTTGCTGGCACAATATCACAGCTTCAGAGAATTTTTGTGGTATGAGTCTCAAAACTCTATCACGCTTTCGTTAAAAACTTTCTTCAACTTATTTGAAAAGTAGTGTGTCAATTTAATGGCTATATGCCCTGTTGATATGGAATTTAATAATTGCATGCCTGTTTGTTTCTCAGATGCTTGAAAATTTCGAACTGACATAATAACTTTTCGGTTTTAGTGACATAATCTATGATAAAATTTATAGTATCATCACTTAGGCTAGAAAGTAGATGCTTCTGGATACGTTTAGGGTTCATTAAATACTATATTTTGAGTGTTTAATGCCTAATTCATTTTCTGGGAATGATTGCTCTTAACTGTGATTCTGGAACTAAAATTAAGTTATGCCCAACTGATAGAAGTTTCTTCTACATTTTAGGCGATTACATGTTTAATTTACCCCTTTTTTTTCATAACCTTGAATTACAATGTGGCTAATCTGTAGAATCTGCTTCCAGGTCACACCTCCCTTTCCTGTTGTTCTGGCAACTTGTCCGATTATACAATTTAAGGTATATCTCTCCTTTTCATGAATGAGCTTTACTTCCACAATTTTTGATATTAAAATGATGTTTTTGTTACTCCTGGTTAAACCTTACGAGCTTAAGGATTTAAACAGGTGCACTTATTTATGTTGTCAGCTGATTTTCCCTTTATTGATATCATAGCAACTTGATGATAATACAGTGAAGCTTGATAGCTTCTATGGAATGGATTTTTCATGTGAATGAAGCATCTTAAGCTTAAATATGCTTTTCCTAAGCTATCAGTGATATTGTTGCTGTTACTTCCTCTAAATTAATAGTAAGAATTTGTTGCAGGCATCTTGCTTGCCCGCAACGGTTCCAGACCGTGAGCAAAAGTTGCAGTTCAGCCTTGGATGTAAAGTGATCTTACCACCCGAGAGTTTTCTAATACTGAGACTGCCATTTATGTATGGTGTAGAACTGGATGATAAAAGTGTGCATTCTCTGAATCCCTTTGAAGATAAACCTGAAGTTACTGGTTGGGTTGTTAGGGGCACAACATTGCAACTTATGTCCAAAGGAAGTGGTCTCAATGAGGGATTTTATAAATAGTCGGAAGTCAAAGAATCTAGAATGTCTAAAATGGAGATTTACGAACCAATGATGAGTCTGCCGAGGCGGAGTTGTATGACCACCTGCATCTAGAGTCAGGTGAGGTTCAGGCATTCAGAAAGATTCTGGCTAAACTGTTATTTTTTAACCTTTAATTTACGATTCATTTTTGAAGTTTCCTAAAGAAAGATTTCTGTTTTCTTTATTTTTGAGCTAATTTTTCTAAAGCAGCATGACTACGTGAGTTAGAAAGCACGTCAACAAAAATGCGACGCTGCAACTACTTCTCTTTTTGAAGATGTTGCTGTCAAGTTAGAGCTTTAACAGCTCGAAAGTCGTTCTCTTATAGCCGGTTGATGTTTTGGTTTTGAGTTTGGCTCCACCTAATGAGAGTTTTACTAGGTTTTAACATCCTTAAGTTAGTACTAGACTAAGATTGGAGCTTAATATGTAGAATGCGGATATCTCCTCTAGAACAATCTCAATTAAGTGTGTGAAATTTATTTTTGGATATGTATTTGCAGGGCAACGATATTCATGCTTTGGTAATTGGTGAAGTTGATAAGAAGGCAAGAGTAAATTGCAAATGTTTAGTCATTCTCAGGTATTTATTTACACATCTTCATTGTGAAAACGATAATTATTATCATTCTAAAATAGTCGAGCTTCATGTTAAACTTGTAACTTGGACTTGTAGGTGGCTGGTGCTCTCAAGTGGAGCTTCCTGGTGATCGGTATGTTCTCTACATCCTTGCTTGCCTTTCTTTTGCCTATACTTTCAAAGATGAGTACACACGCACACACGCACACACATGTAAATGGCTTGATGTTCTTTAGATAACTAGATCAAGTTTGGTTCTTTAAATGCATGAATGTGATAAAATTGTATGGATAATGTATAGTTGTAGTGGATGATTGGGAATGGATGCCTATGTTACCCATACTCGAGTCTGTCAGTCACAGTTATGTGTTCGACATGGATGTGTTCAATCTTTTAGTCATATCCCATACCATTGTTCTAATATATGTCGGACACGGATACTTAAAGAAAAATGAAGACTTAGAAAGCAACATAGGTGGGTGGATGTTGCATTAATTAGGGAAGGCATAATGATAAATTAAGCCCTTAATATTTACATCTTTTGTATTCTTTTTTGAAGCTAAATTTGACCCTAAACCTTTTAAAAATAGTTGAATTTGACCTTTCAAAAAGAAACAAATTGTTTTTTTAACAAATATACTGACTAAAACTTATAATTTTTAAACATGGCAGCTCACATGGCCATCTGTGTATACTTCCATTTTATTTTATTTTAATTTTTATGGACTTTTTTATATTTTTTTTAATTTTGAATTTATTTTATTTATTTCAATATTTTTATAAGTTTTCAATTATTTTTGACATACCATATAAGATAAATAGTGTCTTGACAGTATGAAGTACAAGTGAATTGCCAACATGTTAAAAAAAATATTTTAGTCAGTACTTTTGTTAAAAAAAAGGTGATTTGACTATTTTTGAAAGGATAATGATCAAATTTAGCTCAAAAGAGAAAGAATAAGCATCAAATTGATAAAAGATATAAACATTGAGGGCTAAATTTATCATTATGTCATTACAGAACTAGTTTTTGTTTTACACCTTATGCTATCTTCCATTTTTCACATAATGAGAACTAAAATATTAGAAAAGGGTATTTATATCGTTCTTGTTCTCTGTGATATCATGTACTATATCTTTGATTATTACTTGCTTTGATTTAAAGTAGTCTTATTTCAGCTTGGTGGTTGGATTGGTCTTTGGCCTTCAAGCATGCTGTGTTGATTTCTCGTTTTTCCATTTCTTTTTTCGAGCTCAAAGAATAGACCTCGGAACGATTGAACAACTTCAAAAAATCCAGTTGCAGGCACCTGTTTTTGATGCTTGAGGAAACTAGAAATGTCGTGGTGGAGGAGTTTCATTGTTGTAGACAAGGTGTTTGTCATTTTGCCTGAAAGAAAAAGAAAAGATAGAAGCTTGTGTTAAACCCCTGTTCATTTATTCCACCCCCAAAACACTAAGGTCTAAATAGGGGTATTCAGAAACAAAAATGTGCAAACAGGCAGAATGATGCACATCCCTAAGCTGACCCTACTGAAAATATTAGAAAAATGGGTCCAATTAGATTAGATTTTTTAGTTTTTTCATATAAATGGATTTTTTATTATCTTATTTTGAGAAGATAGATTTTATGTTATTACTTCTGAACATTATTTAGTGAAGTTATAAATTTCTTTCCATAAATATTTAAAAACAGTAACTTTTAAGTACATAAAAATAATTTTTGGGGAAAAATATCACAATTATATAAGAATTTTAATCTAACGTGGAATGTTCTGTAATATATGAATTTTAATTTTCTTATGGTTTTATATATGAGATTTTGATTTGAAACATTATCGAATTAACATTATTATATGTTGATATATTGTATGCGCAAATAATTATATTAAATTTAATATGAGAATAAATGTATATATTTTTATTTCTTTTAGATGTATACAATTAAATCAAAATTAAAGTTTTATATTTAAAATTTCACCAAATTAAAATTTATGTATGTTCATGTATTAAATTACACATATGATTAAAGTACATATATAAATTAGGGAATTATTTGGTACAATGTTTGTATACCAAATACTAAAACAAATTTGATATTTGTCATTAATTTTTATATAATATGTTTTTGAAAATTACTTTTAGGGATAATTTTTAAAATTAAGCATGAACTTTGATCAAATGAGTAATGTTATACATAAACTTCAATTTCATGCAATTTTATGCACGGGAATTTTATTTGATTCGTTTTTCTCAAATTACTAATACAATAATCAAGATAGAATCATTTTGCATTTATATATTACATACACAAATAACTGTATTTATCTAATATATAAATAAATTGATATATTTATTTCTTTAAATGTGTATAGCTGAATCAAAATAAAATATTTTTGTATAAATCTAAATTACATTTAAAGTTTTATGTATAACATTGCACATTAGATCAAAGTTCACATGTAGTACAAGTTTTTTAATTATTTTAAATATAAATATATTTTAAAAATTGTTAAAATTTTAAAAATAATTGTTAATTAAATAAAAATAAAACTAGATCCAATTGAGTAATAGTGGTTTCTTTTTTAATTTCAAAAACTATTCAAATATCATGGTTTGGATAACTTTTTGTTCTTTTTTGTGCCCTAAGCTTATTTATTTATTTATTGAAATATGTAAAATAGGTTTTTTATACACTCAATTTTATATTTTACTGATTAAATTGTTTTTCTACTTGTTTTTTTTCTACTTTTCATGTTGGTTTTATGGTTTATTTTCAGGAATCGTGATTGTCCTTCCCAACGATGTTGCCTCTAGAGTTTGAACCCAATTCTCTTCTTACAAATGCAATATATCTTACCACTATCTCCAAATTTTAAAATTTTATCCACTCAACTTTATACTTTACTGATTAAATTGTTTTTCTATTATTTTTATTTTTATTTTGCTTTTCATGTTGGTTTTCCTCTATATTTTCAGATCATAATTGTCCTTCTCAACGATGTTGTCTCTAAAGTTTGAATCCAATTCTCTTCTTGCAAGTGTAATATGTCTTACCATTGCACCCAAATTTTAAAATTTTAATTCTCACCAAACAATATTGTTAAATAATTAAGTAAAATTATGCTATTTTCAAAATATGATGCGCCAAACATATTTTCATATGTGTAATGACATGTTGTTAGCTTATTATTTTCACATATTAGTCACTAAAAATCTAATTAATGGATTACTAAATGTCATTTGTGTTAAAATTGAAATTTCAAATTTTAAAAAGTATAGGGACTCAGAATGATCCAATTGGAGAAAATGGACCAAATCTACAAATGTATGCATAGTACAAGACGTAGTAATTGAATTTAACTAAATATATTTAATTGCTACTATTTGGGCCAGGACTAAAATTTAAAATTTTAAAAAATACGTGGACTAAATTTACCAATTCGAAAAGTACAAAGACTAAAATTGATCAAATAAAAGTGCAAGGACTAAATCCACAACTTTTGCTAAATACATGAACTAATAGTAGAATTTAACCTTTATTTTGTTAGCTTTGATATTCAAAAATTTTGATATAACAATTTAAATTTATTTTATTATATCAAAACATTTGAAAATAAAAAACTAACAAATATTTTTAAAAAATACACACTCAGATTGAACCAAGACAAATGTACATTTGAATTCATCTTATTTGAGATGAACTTGGACACACTTGTGTCCCAATTCATTTTTATTCACTTTTTAATAAATTTATATTTTTAATAATTTAAAAAACAATATATTAAAAATACTTTTTTGAGATTATTTTTAAATTTGTTGATATGAACCTTGATGTCTTTGCGTCCATTTTCATTCTAAAAATGTACATTTAATAATTATATATATATTTTTAAAAAATTCAATATTTTAGGTTTATGATTTAGAATTTTAGTGTTTTGAAAAAAAATTAAATTTCAGAACTTATGAAAATTTTTAGAAATTTCTGTTTTTTTTTTAGAATTTTAAGATTTTTTTGTAATTTTTTATAAATGATTTATATTTGACAAAAAATATAAATTTTGGTACTTAAAATTTTTTTATTCATTTTTTAATTGTAATTTTTCAATTTCATTTGTGAAATTAAAGATTTCACGTTAATATATCAAATAATTGTAATATTGGTATATAAAATTTTTTAAACATCATTTTCATATAATAATATTCAATCACGTCCCTCAAAAAAAATAATATTCAAACACGATACGTATTCACAAAATATTGGATTTTTTTTTTACATATATTCCTCTGATAAGCTATGAGAAAATAATTCATAATTATGTTGAAAAAGGGTAAATATATTTTTGGGTACTTGAGTTTAGCTTCAATGCTTAAATTAGAACCTCAAATTTTGTTTTGTTCAAATTAGTTCTTAAAATTTGGCTTTCCTCATACATTTTAGTCTATTTTGTAACTCCGTTAAAATTGAATGATATGGACCAATCAAAATATTACACGTGATAGGTACATCGACTAATAAGGTGGCATGTGCATCATGTGTCTAAACCTGATTGATCCAATCATCTTACAAAAATGGACGAATAGTGGTGGATCCAGAAATACGACTTAGGGAGGGTAGGGAGAAGTTAAAAATTTTTTGGGGGGTCAAAATTAAATTATATATTTTTATGATGGTAAAAATGCAATTTTGTCATTTTAATAGGCTATATCTTTATAATTGTTAGAGGCTTAAATCAAATTTTTTTATGAGGGCAAAATGCAAGTTTACCATTACTAATTTAAAATTTTATAAATTATAAATGGCTTAAATGAAAATTTTCCCTAAAATAGATCCGCTCCTATGGACTAAATTATGTGTAACAAAAGCTAAATTTGGATACCAATCTAAACCCTAAAAAAACATAAGTACCAATTTGAACATTCAAACCGAACTTAAGTACCCAAAAATATATTTCCCTTTTCAAGAATAAATATATATTAAAGAAATGTGAAGGCCATTGCATTGAAAAAACAAGATTTAATATATAAATAAAAGGAAAAAATGTTAAAAATTTGTGGAAGTGTTTTCTCAAGCTTGTTCACTATTCCACGCCTCCTTTATATATATCTTGTGAATATAACAAATATATATACATATATATGTATATATGAAATAAAAAATCGTGATATAATTGTCGATTCAGTGTTAGCTCGATTGGTAGGGATATTATTGTCAATGTAAAAGGATATGGATTTAAGTGTGTTTCAGCGAATTATCCTCTTATTTATAGATTAAGGAAGAGTTACCGATAATTTTAGACATTATGTGATACAAAGCAGATATAATCAGAACCTATAAAATATTATAAGATAAATTTTTAAGCTCTTTCATGATTTAATGAAGTAAGAAATTTATTTTTTTAAATAGTTAAAATTTAAAAAAAAATTATTCTTTATATTTTTTATTTATTTTTTCTTTTAAAAATCATATAATATAAATATAGGTAACATATGATTTCATTTCATGATTTAATAAAGTTAATGAATTATTTTCCAATGTCATCCTCATTGTTTTCAATCAGATGATGAGAGTTTTATGGTGACAATAATTCAACATCAAAAGCTAGTAGATATTTTTCGAATTAGCTATTCTAACTCGAGCTCGATTTTCTTTTTTAAAAGATTTGTATTCCATATTTAATCACAAAAAAGTTTGATTAGATATAAATATTAATTATGGTATTATACAAAAAAATCAATGTACTAAAAATAGCTATCAAACCTAAACATAGAATCGGAAAAGAAGTCGGTCAGGGATGACACTAGAAATTTTACGTGACGGGTTGAGATAAAATTTTTTAAAAAATAATGGGATAAAGCTAAATTTTTAATTTAAATAACTAAATTTTTGGAGGGGTCAAAAATGAAAACTTCTCGTCTAGCTAAAGCTAAAAAAGGATTAAGCTGAATAGTTTATACTTAAGAATGATTAAAAGAGAAAATGTACCATTTATACTTGAATGCCCCTAGCTTCGTCCATATTAACTTTTTAATTTAATATGTTTTTCAATTAAAAAATTAAATAAAATTATTTTAACGTATTTTTTAATATTTATATTATAGTATGGTTATAGATTTAATTTGAATATTAAAGCATAAACTCAATCCATATTCTAAAAGAGTCTAAAATATTTTGTCCAAATCCTATTAAATATCAAATAAGATTCCAAGTTTAAACAATGTTTTTAGACTCAGATTAATGGTTGAACTGATCAAGTTACTTTTTTCTCAATACGTTATTCAACCGATCTAATATAATTCTCTGAACCAATATTTCAATCAATTCTCGATTCAATCAATCTGATTGATTGATTTAATTCAAATACTTCTAGATTAAACAAATAACTCAATTTTTAAATAAATTTAAATTAAATTAACCCCCAACCTAATCCAATCCAAACACTTACCACTCAAACCTGTCGCACTCGCCGCATTCCAGGATTTGGAACCATTTAAGAGCCACCAAAAAAACTTACACGCAAAAAAAAGAAGGAAGTATTTAACGGCTTTCAATTATTCGTCACAAAATTTTGGACCCAACGGAACTTCAATTATTTCATTCAATCAATTTTGTTTCATTTTTCTTCACTATCGCACACTTTTTCACTGTTTCATTGTCGAATCATTTTCATTTTATTTTTTAAAATATTAATTAGGGATAATATTAAATTCTAGAGATAAATATAATTTTTAGTCCCTAAACTTAGTAATTAAGTCTAATTTAGTACCTGTATTTTCTTTATCCTTATTGGTATATGAACTAAGCAATTAGATTCATTTCGTTTTCTAAACTTGAAAAATTTTAAAATTTGATGGTGTAACACTCTGAGATTATGTCACATTATCGCTTAAATTTTTATTTTTTTTACTCCTAAACTTGGCAACTAGGTTTATTTTGCTACATGCACTTTTTCTATCCATTTTACTACCTGAACTTGACAACTAAATTCATTTTGGTCCCTAAACTTGAAAATTATAAGATTTTGATGACATGACATTCTGTGACTGTGCCATATCATCACTTGAAAATTACAAAATATATATAAATTCAAGGTGATGACGTGGTATAATCTTAGAGTGTCACATTTAGTGTTCTAATGACCAAATTGGTGGTTGAACTGGTTAGACGATTAGCTCTTGATTCAATTGATTTAATCGATTCAAATGCTAGATCAATAATACTTAAATGAATAGTTAAAAAATCATTAAAATTTATTAAACCAATTCAACTATTTTCAATTTTTACCAATTTCGAGTTGTTTTTGATTCAATTAGTTTAACCCCTTTGTTTGGACTAATACATCAATCGGTTATCAATTCAACCGATAAATCCAATCATTCCAAGAACATTGGTCACATCATTAAATCTTGATGGAATTCAAATCTAATTACTAAAGTAAACAGAAAAATATAGGTACCAAAATAAATCTAATTGTCAAATTCAGGGGCTAAAAAATATATTATCCTTAAAAAAGAACAAAAGTGATGGTTAGCTCTAATTATCAAATTTGGGAAATAATCAAACGGCTGAGATTTTGATATCATCATCATGTGTGTTGATGTTGAATCATGAATGTTGGTTGTTGAGAGTAATTTGTGTGCTTAAACTAAAACCGACCGTGAATTTGCTCTCATCATATCTGTCGCCATATTTAAGTCATCTTCCAATTTAAACAACTAGGGATAAATTAATATTTAGTCCCTAAACTTGGCAAAAATTTTCACATTGATTCTTAAACTATTTTGGGTCCACATCAGTCTCAGTTCTTAGCAGCTTTTCTCAAATTGGTCATTGAACTTAGATTTTGTTACGGTATGACGACCAATTACTTTAAAATCGTGCCACATCTTTACCTAAAATTAAAAAAAAAATAAAGGATATTTTTTAGCTTTTTTTTAATTCTCAGGTGAGAACACGACACGTATTTACTCCTAAATGAAATCTAAATTCAGAGATCAAATTGGAAAAAAAATTGCCAAATTCTAAAAGCTAATTTGGATAAAAGTTTAGGATCTAAGTTTAAAAAATTACTAAATTTAAAGATTAAATGTTAATTTATCCCAAACAATTAAGTCCCAATTTAGAAAATTAATTATTCAACAATCATGCATGTTGACGTTGATATTGCTTAATTATTCTAATCAATTAGTGTCAAGTTGGGCTGTTAGTTGTATACTTTTATTAAATTTGAGATTTAATTCTTATATTATAAAATTTAAATTTTAATCCAATTATATGTCACGTGTTTAAAAATTGGTAAAATTTGATAAAATATTTTAACTATATTAATGAGTGAGATTTTTAAATAAAAAAAATTTTAACTTTTAATTTTTTTAATAAAGACTAAATCTTGGTTTTTTCTCGGAATGTAGTAAATTTTAACCAAAAATTAACATGCGAATGCAACTTGATTAATCGGTTAATTAATTAATAAATTTTTTTAAATAATTTCATTATAGGTTCTAATCATATCTGCTCTTTTTGACATAATACATTGAACTATCCATAGCCTTTTCCTAATTAATAAATAGGAGGATAATGGGCTTCAGCGCACTCGAATTCACGTCCTCATGTATGGACAACAATGCCCATACCAATCGAGCTAAAACTCAATCGACAATTAATTAATATTTTTTTTCTCTTTAATTATTATACCAAATTTTTTTCCCCACCACCCAAAAATTAAAAATTATTGTTTCATCCAAATGTTATCAATTTTCAGCATTAAGAATCTCATATTATATATTTAAGTTATGTGGTTGACATTATAAGTATTATTATGATATAATATAAGGAAATACGTCACCCTATATTTAACTTTTTGTGAACTTAATTTTTTTTTAAATGATGCTTTTTTTTATTATAATTTATTGAAGTTAAATGAAAATTAGTAGGTATATATAGGGGCGAATATATAGGGGGAGGCAGAGCCTTAACTCCAAAAATCGAAAAATTATAAATGATCAAATTATAAATTAATATTAGAGAAAATTTTATTTTGGTCCTCTAAAAATAAAAATATTTTATTTAGTTGTTTAAAAATAATAAAATGATAAAATATAATTTATAAAAAAAATTAATAAGAAAATGACTATATTATTTTATTTATATATATATTAATGCCAAAAGGTGACCTACTGGTTCCCCAAAAGTCATGGAAAGAGCATCAAATCATGAATATGTAGATGACCTCAAACTCCTTTCTAAAAGGCAAATTAAAACAAAAAAATTCAACCAAATTATTCTAATTTCTTCCTCAATTTTTCTCTCTCATGATAATTGTTATATGATATCATCTCATCAAAGTTATTTGTCTCGATTAAGAATGAGAGCACATAGCTCGATCAACTAATGATTAAGAAGTTACCTTGTTATTTAAGGAGTTGTTGTGTTGAAACAGGTCGATCAAGTAAAAATAAATAGTCGCCACATTCATACAGCAGGTCATTTCCTTTATATGCACTCATATTTTGCATGTACAATACATGGACAAGTGCTAAATTTGATTGGACCTAATTAGGGACTGTTTAGTAGGACAAGAGGCCTTTCAATCATATCTAAATGCACGTGTTGAAAGCTTATAATAACTCAGTCGATTTCTTCTCTCCAATAAGATAACTGTTCTATAAGACTCACTCCAATACATATAAAGGTAGAAGGCGGCAGGCAGTGACCTTGTCCCCTAATATGATAGATTTATCATTTAGCCCTTTAAATTTTTATGAAATTACATGTTAGTATAATGGTAAAATTACACTTTAACCTCCAATAATTTATGATTCATCTTTGTCCTCAAAGCTATTTTTTTGGTATAAACTCTTTATGGTTGAGTAGAAAGGGAAGAGGCACATTTCAGACTTAAAAATTCTCCCCAGAGTTTATCGCAAGACCTTCTATCCTTTTCCAGAACTCTTAGAACAACCATTTTATATGACTTTCAACACCATTACGTGAATCGTTTCTAGCCTCCACTTCCTTACTCATATATCAACAATTATAACTAATGATTTATTAACTAATTACAAAGAAATTACCAATGTATGTATCTTATGTACTAAAAAATATATATATTTAAAAATATACTGAACTTTAGCCAATGAGGTCTTGGTGTTATTAGCAAAGGTTAAGGTCTCGAGTTTTTGAGTATCAAGGGTAAAGTTAGTATTTTTTTTAAGAGAGGCTGAATTTGAATTGTAATTTTTTTAAGAGAATTAAAATGTATTTTCATCATTATATTAATATAAAATTTTACAAAATTTCAAGAGTTTAAACTACAAAATCTTCATTTTTGAGAGGCCATAATTGAATTTTAAATTTTAGGAGAGATCGAAATACAACCTCACTATTGAATTAATCAATTCTAAAGGGATCATTGTTTTTTTTTTTGAGGGGGTAGGCCCTTTATTTTGACTTAGCAATTTATTTGTACAAAAATGTGACACATGGCATGACAAGAGTGCTCCACGTGTATCGACATGTCAACTATTAACGCCGTTACACCCAGATACCTTTTTGAAAGATGAAAGCAAATTATAGGAGACACAATGGATATTTAAAAACTTTAGGTACCACATTGAAAAATTTAGTAAAGTACAGAGGACGAATAAGTCTAAAATTATTGATCCCATTTAATCTTTCTCTTTTTTAAACCTATTAATTGTCAAATCAACCCATATCAATGAAATCATTTCCATTAAGTGGTTTCGTAATAAAATGATCCAAGGTTCAATCTCTTTTGTAAAAGAGTTCAATTCACTTTATTAGAAAGACAAATGAAATATAGGCAATTTCTCAATGTTGATAAAATAAAGGGATAAAATTCAGAATAATTAGATATTTTAATGTATTTCTTTTAATAATTTCATTATAGTTTTTAATTATATATGTTTTTTTAATATAATGTATAAAAATTATTCATAGCCCTACCCCAACCTATAAATAGAAGAATAATGTACTTCAGCACATTCGAACCCCCATATTTTTACGTTGACAATAATGTTCATGCCAATCAAGCTACAACTCAATTGACTACATTTTAATGCATCTTTAAATTGCACTTTATTTTTTTTTAGAAAAATTAACAACCATAAATACATAAAATGCATCTGTATAAATTATAACTGACATAAAACATTACAAAATATAATTAAATTAATAATCAAAATATACTGAATACATTTTAAATATAACTAGACTTGAAAAAATAGAATAAAATAAAATAAAAATTCATTACGTAGAATTCAAAATTAAAATCTTAAAATTATCAAAATTTTAACCTAAAGATTAAGTTAAAGTCTAATTAGCAAATTACACTTTATTGCTAAATGTTAAATTAATTAGGTAAGTTATTGCGGTTACAAGACGTATGATGAGATAGAGGGGGGACTGAGAATGGGTATCACCACTTTCAGAGTCCATTAAATTGAATATTGATGGTGCTCGTAGTTTGTCTTCAGGTTTGGCTATCTCAGCAATAGTGGCAAGAGATGAACATGGTTGTTGGGTGTGTGGGATAGGAAGGAATATCGGCAAGTGTAGTGTTGAGAACGTGGAGTTAGAAGAAATTTATGAAAATCTTAGTGATGACGTGGGATGCTAAATGGAGTGATGTTATTATTGAAACGGATTATGCACTTGCTATTAAAGGTATCCATGGTGGTTTGAGAAGGCAATTACATATAGGCTTGATTCTAAGAATTCAAAAGTTATGCAGTTGTGAGTGGAGAGTAGTAGGTTTTGAGCAGGCCCGGCTCTGGGGGTTGTTTGAGAGTATAGCCGCCCAATGCCTAGGGCTGGAAGGGGCCCAAAAAAAAAACACTTTCTCATACTAAAATAAATGAATTAAATGCTTAGGGTTTTCAATTTTCACCATAAATGCTTCATCCCCTAGAGCCCCAAATTTTTTTCAACTTTTATTGTATTACATTTATAATTTTTTAAAAAAGGGGTCTAATTTATTGTTTCGCTTAAAGCCCCAAAAATATCAAGAACGGGTCTGGTTTTAAATAGATATCAAGGGAGGCGAACTATGCACTCACATGTTGGCTGGAATGATGAAGAATTCTCCGATTAGGGTTCAGATTTTCCATACAACTTCCTATTTTGTCCTTCACCAGTTAAGAATTGATAGCATGTCTGTACTTTCGGTTACTACGGTAAATTGTTAGTTAAATAATTCATTTTTCTTGTTACTAAAAATATATATAGGAATATAAAATATTTAATGTTGATGTTAACATACTGCCAATGAATTGGTTGATTATATTATTTCAAAATAAAATAATATTAAAAAAAAAAAGAAAAAGAAAAAAGACAATGGTCCAGCAAATGAATTATTAACGTACCAAACTATGCTAATTGCCTCTTTTTCTTTTTGATTTCATGATGTCATCATTTTTTGCTCTCAATTGTTTGGATTATTTAACCTAACATCAATTTTAATTAAAATCAAATTGTAATTATTATAAAAACTTAAATAGAATATTAGAAGATATCGTTATTTTTGTATTGGATGTCAGATTGTATTTTGTTTTTCTACTGTAAAATGAATAAATTAGTTTTTGTACATTGATCAAAGAGCAAATTGATCTTTTCTATTAAAAACTGGCATGGCTAACAAAATAACCAAATAGTAGCACCTAGTGTGCCACGTGTACAAATGTACAAATATTAGTTTTTAACAGTAGAAATGCATGATATTTTTAATAGGAGGACCGATTTACTATTTGATCTAACATGCAAAGACTAATTTGCCCATTTTTATAGTAGAGGGGACAAGATACAATATGACACTTAGTACAATGACATCTATGGTACTTTTACCTTCATATGGTGTGTCAAAAACTGTTTATTAGTTGTTTAAGGTCGATATTATAATTATGAAGAGCTCTTCTAAGACGTGATTAGATGTGTCCAGACATATCCCCGAAGAGTTGGTAGTAAAGTTACAAGAGTCTTTATTGCATTTCGGCTTGAATATTATAGAAGGAATCTTTAAATGAATTTTGATGTGATTTGACAATAGTTCACGTGTTTTGCCTGTAAGAATCTTAGTCGGAGTAGCTCATTCTTTATTTCTTGTTCTAAATGAATAAAAGTTAATTTTTACCATTAGTCTATGATATTATATATAAGTTATGGATTTATATCTTGTACTTTAATTTGGTCATTGTACTTCACAAAATTTGAGATTTCAGTCCTTATTAAATGGTAGTTGCTTCCAAATTTTCACATACTACTTCGAAAAAAAATAATTAATGAATTTAACAATTATTCTTTAGTATTTGAATTTGATAATTAAGACTATTTTGTCTTTGAACTTGAAAAATGTAATAGTGTGCCATTAAATCTTGACGGAATCCAATTTCAGGGATTAAAACGAATCTAGTTGCTAAGGTACTAAAGTGGACAAAAAAGTATAAGTACCAAAGTGGATATAATTACTAAGTTTAGGGGCCAAAACTGATATTAACCTTAAAATAAATTATAGAGACGGGTCTCAATCACATCACAATTCAAAACGACTCAACGGCTTAGATTAAATAACCGAGTTTTAAAAAATAAAAAAACCACGTCAGATATTTAAAACGACAGATGGACGGTTGAAGAAAGAAGTTCAATGATTTTGACTACTATTTTCAATGCTGAATCAGCACCAGAAAATGGATCAAAATAAACCCACGTGAGACCACGTGGCTAAGGGAAATAGGTGGGTCATATAAGAAGTGAATAAAACGACGTCGTTTCAAAACACTTTCGCAATTATAAATAAGAGCGGCTTCTGATGAACTTCAAAAAACAAACACACCCCAAATACCAAAGTGTTCATCGTTTCCCCCCAGTTTCACTGCAAAAATTTTCTTCCTTTTTATTATTATTATAATTTATACTTAAAAATAGTGTTTGGGAGTGTTGATTGTTGAGAGAGAAAAAATGTGTGGGATATTAGCTGTTTTGGGTTGCTCCGATTCGCAGGCAAAAAGGGTTCGAGTTCTCGAACTTTCTCGCAGGCAAATAATCCTTTTTTTATTCTTCTATTTTTTGCTCTTTGTTCAATTATGATCATTGTTTTACGTGATTTTATTATACTACTATAAATATAGTATAATGATAAATTTAGTAGCTTAATATTTTTATTTTCTTGTTAATTTAACTTTTATTTTTATTTTTTATTAAATTTAATTATTAATATTTTAAAAATAATCGAAACGATATTTTTTATTAAAACTTTTTAATGATGTTGGCATTACAATTAACATATATTTTATATTCACATATATTTATTTTATATGTCACGTCAATAAATTATTTAAAAATATTAAAAATATTTAAAAATTTATAAAAATTTAAAAAGTCAAGAAGTATATTTAATTACTATGTAGATTATCATGTTTAAAATTTTAATATTTTGGTTAGTATTTCTGTTTAAAAAATAATAATTCAACTCTTTTTAAAATATTGATTTTAAAAAGATGAACGTCAAATATAACTAAAAAAGAAAGATAAAAGTTAAATTGATAGGAAATATAGATGTTAAGGGTTAAATTTATTATCTTGAATTTTGATATTGAGTTGTTGGGAATTTAATTAAAACTTTTTAGAACTTTTAAGGAGCTTAATTAAAATTTTTTAAAAATTTTGCAAACATGATTAAAAATTTTAAAAATTTTGAGGGACCTAAAAGTTGTGTATTGAAAATGAAAAGAAAAACTATATCTAAGATGGTTATAAGAGGAGCGGGATGAGGCGAGGTGGATTTGACTTATTTATGTCCATCAACCTTGATTATATCCACAATCGTTTCACATAATTTTCGTATTCGTATTATTTCACCTGTATGATTTTTTTCTCATGCTTTGCATTGAGATAATTTTTTATTTCTAACTAAATAATAGAGTAAAAAATTAAAAGTTACAATTTACTCGAAATTTTTATACTCTTCGTATATTTAGAATTTAATTTCCATATTTTTTTTTCAAAAATTAGTCTCTTCACTTTTCGAATTTAAAAATTTAGGTCTATTTATTAACATTATTAAAATTCTTTTATTAAATTTGTTGGTGTGAGATTTTGAAATAAATAAAAAACTCATTTGATATTCATGTAAAAAAAAAGAAGAAGAAGCAATGTAACGACTTGCATTTAATAAAAAATTTTAATGGTGATAACAATTCTTAAAAATTTCACATAATAATCATTTTAATTAGAATAAAGTATTTAGATTAACTAATTATATTATAAAAATTGAGGTACCAATTTATGTCACAATTAAAGTATATACATTAAATTTAAGCAAAATATAAGGATCAAATTAAAATTTAACCATTCTTATAATCTAGAAGTAGAGGGTTTGGAATTGAAATTTACCCATTATGCTCTCATGTCAAGAAAATAAAGTAAACAAGATAGTATTATAGTCTTATAAGAGATGATAATAGTGCGGGACAAGATAAATATTGTCAAATCTGTTATCATTTACCTTTTTTTTACTATCAACTTCGTGGATGTTAAATAGAATCTTTCTGCTCTATCTATTTTACCTAAATTTAATTTTTATTAATTTTTTATACTATTTTCAAAAGGAAAAAAAATTTAGAGCTCCTTTATAACAAAATTTCAAATTTTTAACAGTTATTTTTATAATGGTCGAGTTAGAGATGAGCAATCATTTACCATAATCGTTTTATTTAATATCTAAAAGAAATATTGGACCGTATTATTGTGAAGTTAAAACATTAGATACGACAAAAATTAAAAGCAGTCATAAATATCAAATTTGACCCAATTATTCCATCTAACTATTTTTTTTAAATTAACATTTAATAAATTCTTCTTAAAAAATTAAATAAATTAGAAAAAAAAGAAGAAGAAAGAAGTTTGATTTGATTTATTATTACGTAACTGATTTGATGATTATCAGCGTGGGATGTAGGACCATATTCCACAACTATTTGGTGAAAAGAAAATCAATAGCAGCAATATTTATTTATTTATTATTAAAAAATGGAAAAGCTGAAATAAATAAATAGCCACTATTTTATTTTGATGATGCAAGTACAGGCTGAAGCACCGTGGTCCAGACTGGAGCGGGCTCTACCAGCACGGCGATTGTTATTTGGCTCATCAACGCCTTGCCATCATCGACCCTGCCTCCGGCGACCAACCTCTCTTCAATGAAGACAAGAGTGTCGCCGTCACGGTACCCCTTTCACTTTTAATTTTTTATTATTATTCCTTTTTTAGGCAATTATCAAAGGTCGGCCCCTTAAAACTGGCAAAAAAACAAAGATTTTAGTATCTTATTATTAGCTTCCCAAACATTCAAGGGCCAACATTAATGATGCCTTTTTGTATTTTCGATTTGGCTTTTTTGTAATTTGCATCTTCTTTCAAACTTTTGGTTTTAATCGCACTTGCATGGATTAAGCTATTTACTTAAATTTAAAGAAATTTAAAAAAGTTTAAGTAAAAATATAAAGCCTAAAAAATATATTTGAGTAAAAAATTAGACTCGATTAATATATGACTATGCTTAAATTTAAACATTTAAGGTTTAAGCTCGACTCAACTTGAATTCAATTTTTTTTTTGTAAGTTTCTAATATTTCATACATACATACATACATATTATATAATTTATAACATATAAAAATTAAATCTATAGTGGTATATAATATTACTATAATGTAAACATTAAAAAATTTTAAGTCTATATTTCGTATTGGATCAAATTTAAACAAGCATAAAGTATACTAATATTATACTTAAGCCTAACCCATAAACATCTCTACTCACAACTACCATAGTGAACGATTTTCAAAAGCTTTAGTAGACGAATAGCAACATTTGCAACTTTTCTTTTCCTTTAAAATCCAGGTGAATGGAGAGATTTATAACCATGAAGAACTAAGGAAGAATTTGGTGAACCACAAGTTCAGGACTGGCAGTGATTGTGATGTTATAGCACATTTGGTAAGCTTCAAGCAAATCATATCATATATAATAGTATGGTAAAAATATCATAGAGGCCCTTGTATTAATAGTTTAATTGTATTGTACTCATTTTATTTAAAAAATGGTTAAATTAATTTTTGTACGTCATATTAAAAAGTAAACTGAAATTTTTTATTAAAAATTTTATCTTTATACTGTTAAAAATTAACGTGATTGACAAAATAAACAAACAATGACATGTGACATACCACGTGTACTTCATGTTATAATATTATATATAAACTAATTTTTATATTTTTTAATAATAAAAAATAAACTATAATCTAATTTCTTATACAGAAATCTGTATAATATTTTTACTCATGTAATAGTGTTGAATTATTTGGACTTATTATGTGAATTATTGGTCTAACAAAGTACTGAATCTGTTGCTTGAATATATACACTACTATATATTATATTATATGATATGATAACATATATATAGTATGAGGAGTACGGGGAAGACTTTGTGGACATGTTGGATGGAATCTTCTCATTTGTGCTATTGGATACTCGTGACAATAGCTATATTGTCGCTCGTGATGCCATTGGTGTCACCTCACTTTATATTGGATGGGGACTCGATGGTACACTCTTTTATCTTGTTTCCTTACTTCTAGTAAATTTTTTTTTTGCACTAATTTCAAGTTTTCCAAATATGAGTATGTGTTGAATACGAGTTAGGTTTCCTTATGGGACGGTAGATTTAACTAAGTTTAAAATGAAATAATTTTTACGTTGAGTTTTTTTAACTCCATTTGAATTTACATTAAATAATAAAAATATTTTATTTAAATTTATTTATATATTTTTGAATATTTTATAGGGGTTAATATAATATTTAATATTTAAGTTTAATTTTAACATTTAATTTGCTACTTAAATTTAGCTTCAAACCAAATAATATTATGTGACACAATGAATGTTTGATACGTGTACTTTAATAAAAAAAAAACATAGATACGTAGTTGAGACCAAAAAAAAAAGTTCAAGAACATTGAAGTCAAACTTAAGTACTTATTTGGGACAAAAAAAACTTAAGTATGAAATTGTAAAAGCTCATATATCAAATTAAATATTAAAACTAAATTTATGTACTAAATTAAATATTAAAATCAAACTTAGATACTAAATAATACATTAACCCTATTTTATAATATGTAAATAGTGAAAATGAGCCGTGGATTTGAGTTTGGGCATGAAATTTTTTTAAAACCACTTGATCAATGGATAGATCTAATATGAGAATATTTATCTATTTTTCTTAAATAATTTTCATATATTTGAGATCGTACAAACATGAATACTAAATTGGGTAATTAAGAGAAATTATGCATGCATAGGGCTAAGAAAAGAATCAATAAAGTTGAAGAGCTGGTTCAAATAATATTTTTGGTTAAATTTTTATTGAAATTGATTCGGTTTAGATAATAATTGAACATATTCAGTTAATTTTAAAAAAAATAAAATGAATCAAATCATTCTACCTCGTTGAAATTCGATTCGAGTCAATTCGGTTATCTTTTATTCAATTTAATTTCGATTTTAATTTAACTAAATTCATATTTTTACTCGTTACATATTCATCGTTATATATTCAGGTTCAGTTTGGATAGCATCAGAATTGAAAGGATTAAATGATGACTGCGAACATTTCGAAAGCTTTCCTCCCGGTCATTTATACTCGAGTAAATCTGGAGGCTTTAGGAGATGGTATAATCCACCTTGGTTTTCAGAGGTCACTCCATCGGTTCCATACGATCCTCTTGTTCTTAGACGTGCATTTGAAAATGTAAGCACAAATTTGCCCCCAAAAACACCTTAGTAATATATTATACTTTTTTGGGTTAAATCAGGCTTAAATTTGTCAATTATTTTTATATCGGGTTTAAACTTTTCTTTTGTCTAAATTAATCTCTAAATTTAACAATTGTTCTCACGTTGGGACTTGAATTAGACAAACTGTTCCCACTTTGAGACTATCGTCAAGTTCAGGGCCAAACTTGAACCCAAAAAAGATTTAGGTCCCAATATGAGAATAGTTATCAAGTTCAAGTCCCAAATAGTAGTTTAATCTTATATATAAATTTTTTATTATGTAATTTTAGCTTATATGTGGGTTGCATATGGTATATTTATAGGCTGTGATCAAAAGGTTGATGACTGATGTGCCTTTTGGAGTTCTGTTATCTGGAGGACTTGATTCATCATTAGTTGCTTCCATCACAGCTCGGTATTTGGCTGGTACCAAGGCTGCCAAACAATGGGGAAGCCAGCTCCATTCTTTCTGTGTTGGCCTAGAGGTAAATTGAACTAGTTTCTATTTTTGTCATTTAGATTTAATTTTTTTTTATTTTAATCAATTGGAGGGATAAAATTATTATTATGTCAATAAAAAAAAGTCTTTTTTGTAATTTAAAGGTTGAGTGATCAAAATATTAAATTTCGATAGAATTAATGACTAAAATAAAAAATTTTAAACTTATATGACAAAAAACAAAAATACACTAATAATCGAATGACTATTTATATAATTTATCCTAAAAAAATTGATATTTGAATCACATAATCTACATTCCCTTCATTTATTCGTGTCTACTGTAACATCTGCCATCACTTTATTACTAAGTTTCAGCTTGTTTGATATAAAAAATTTGAGTCATTTCTATTAAGTTTTACTTCAGAGTTCAAAGTTATTTTAAATTTTGGTCAACTTCGTATTTAAGTCATTTTGAACTTAAATACTGATCAAGTGAATTTTGATTATTAATTATTATGATCATATCGAATTAAGATCGAATTTGAATTAAGATTAATCAGATTGAAATTTTGAGTTAGATTCAAAATTGATATATCTAATTTCAATATGCTTACAGGGTTCACCAGATTTGAAGGCTGCAAGAGAGGTGGCAGACTATTTGGGCACTGTTCATCACGAGTTTCACTTCACCGTTCAAGTATTGACTAAAATCCCTTTCTAAATATATTTTTAATTCAAAAAAATTAAAAGCAAGATTTTTAAAATCGGATTGATGGTGAAGGCATCAGTTTATCGGTTTGATTGGTCCATTCGATTCGATTAAAGAAATTAACCGATTTGATATTTCTCCCCAAATCTATACCTTAATCAATTTTTGGTCCAATCAATCCAATTCAAACAACATAATTGAAATCTAATAATCCTACAACAAAGCTAAAACTAAAACTTGTCTAAAATGTAGGATGGAATTGATGCCATTGAAGATGTTATTTACCACATTGAAACCTACGATGTCACCACAATCAGAGCAAGTACTCCTATGTTTCTAATGTCACGAAAGATCAAGTCACTTGGTGTCAAAATGGTTATCTCCGGTGAAGGCTCCGACGAGATTTTTGGTGGATATTTGTATTTCCACAAAGCACCAAATAAGGATGAATTCCATCAAGAAACATGCCGGAAGGTAATTTACGTTATTTTGGCTCTTCATTTTTCTTAAAATACCCAAATTGAAAACTCATTTTCTGACATATTTTCTAGCGGGTAGGGTCGGTTTTGGATTATGTCAATTCTAGTTTAAATTTTTTTGTATCATTTTGAATTTAGATTATTTTGGGTTAAGTTTTTTATTTTATTTTTTTGTTGGATTTGAATCATTCAAGTTTTAGGCTATATTTGGATTGTTTAGGGTTTGAACATTTTTGACTTGGGACCATTTTGGGTTTGAAACATTTCATCTATAGATAATTTTGTGTTTAAGCTATTTTGGGTTTGGATAAATTCAAATTTGGGCTAAATGAGTTCAGGTAGTTGACTTTTTATAATCAAACGGGGTTGTGTTAAGTTTAGTTTAAGTTAATTAAGTTATTTTTCGAATTTGGATCAAAACTGACACATCAGGTTGCAACATAATGATAAGGATGACATAATGAACTTGTTTTTTTTTTTAGGGATAATGTTATATTTGGTATCTATACTTTCATAAAATATTTAATCTGATACATGTACTTTAAAAATATCTAACGTGGTATCTGAATTATCACTGTGTTTTATTACGGTACATATACTTTCATAAAACGTCCAATGTGGTACTTGAATTATCAAAACATGCCAATGAAAATTTGACACATAGGTTGTGCTTGGTTGAGTGCAAAAGTGAGAGGAAAAGATGCCATCTTAATGCATAAAAACCACATCTTCTAAATCGGAAAGATGAGAGAAGAGAAAATGAGAGAGACGTGTATGTTAGCTGAAGTTATGAATTTTCTACCTCACCAATTTTCTTTCTGATTCCATCTTAATGCTTTCCGATTTTCTTTCTATCTTACCAAGCAAAGCCGTAAAGTTTTTTGTATACCACCTTTGCGCAGATCAAAGCCCTTCACCTGTATGATTGCTTGAGAGCTAACAAAGCAACGTCTGCATGGGGATTGGAGGCTCGAGTTCCATTCTTAGACAAAGAATTCATCAATGTCGCCATGGCTATAGACCCTGAATCAAAGATGGTATAAAGTGTTGAAATTGCTTGATTTACTGTTCATCAACGGCTGATATTTAAAGTCTTGACAACATTGTTTCTCTTGTTTTCATGAATCAGATTAATAAGGATGAAGGACGCATTGAGAAATGGGTTCTTAGACGAGCCTTTGATGATGAAAACCATCCCTATTTGCCAAAGGTGAAGTAACATTAATTTTTTTTCTTTGATAAACTTGTAAATTTTGGCTTGATTTTGAAATTTCAATTCTAAAATCTTGATTCTACTCAATTTGATTATGAAAAGTCAAATAATCTAGACTTGAATTGACTCGATCTTGAACTTGATTTGAACTTAAACAAGTAATCTAAAATTATTTAAACTTAACATGATCAAAGCTCGAAATAATTGCTAATGAGGTCTTGGGATCTTGATGGCTTAGGTTCAACTCTTGCCTTTTGTAAAATATAATGTTTTTTGGCTCAAATCGGACATGTGTGAGCCCTCTCTAAAATTATTCTGGTTTGATTTTAGTTCAATTGCACTTTGTACTGCTTGATTTTGACTATAGTTGATTCGGATATGTATTATTCGTAATTGTATTTGTAAATTTCAAAATAAAAAACCTAAAATGATACAAATCCGTAATAACCCGACCTTCAAACTTGAATGATCTGAACCCAAAATTTTCCGGACTTAAATCCAAACTAACATGGTCTTGTTTGATGACTCGTGCAGCATATCTTATACAGGCAGAAAGAACAATTCAGTGATGGCGTTGGTTATAGTTGGATCGATGGTCTCAAAGCTCATGCTGCTGCAAATGTAAATTAATCAAATAATTAGGCTGCCACGAAGAATAATTGATTCATTGATTGATTCTGTACGGTATGATTTTCAGGTGACCGATAAGATGATGCTTAATGCTTCAAACATCTTCCCTCACAACACTCCGACCACGAAAGAAGCATACTATTATAGGATGATCTTCGAAAGGTTCTTCCCTCAGGTGATTACCGCTAAAAATATGTTACTCGGATTTGAATACGAGATTCGGTTTCGGTAAAAATATAGATTGCATTTTGTTTTCTCTACTAAAAAAAGGTAAATTAGTTGTTGTATCTTATATTAAAGAGCAAATTAGTTATTCTGTTAAAAATTTCAACTATCTAATTATTCCGACAACAACGCCAGCTTTTAATAGTACAAATAAGTTTAATACAAATAATCAATTTACTATTTGAACTAACTCTTAGAACAGAGGCCTCTATAATCCTTTTATCTCGAATTTTTCCTTAGTCAAGATGATCATTATATTTGCTTGTTTTACTAGAACTCGGCACGATTGACCGTCCCGGGAGGAGCAAGTGTAGCATGCAGCACGGCCAAAGCTGTCGAATGGGATGCCACTTGGAAGAACAACCTCGACCCGTCGGGCAGAGCAGCACTTGGAGTCCATCTCTCGGCTTACGACTCCGAGACACCTCTAGATAACAAGCCGTCCAAGATTATTGAGTCAATACCGTTGATGATGGAGATTCCTGGAGTTGCCATACATGGTTAAGTGCCATGAAAATTGAAGCAAAATGTGTGAAATTTAATGATTGATTAGTATAATTTGTGCCATATAATCCATGGAACTTCAGTATGCTATAATGTATAGTATAGGTAATATATAAAACCACTATATATATATGTATTCATGTATGTATGGAAGGATGGATGGATGGATGCATATTGTGATCGTTTGATCATTGTTTTTGTTATATTTAGTTGTTGTTTATGTTATTGAAGTTCGTAATCATATTTTGAAATGGAAGTATTCCCTTTGGTTTTTATTATGTTTCAAAATATTGGTCCAATCAATTCAAATTTATAGGTAATCATATTATCCGTGTCACCCTCCCATTCGATATTTAACGATAATTAATAAAAATAGATAATAAAAATTCAATTAATTGAGTGAATAATTTTAAAAACTTCATACTTGAGTGGTCAAAAAAGAAAATAGTTTATAATTGGGTGTCAAGATTACCGGTTCGCAACCCTTACCTAAGCGAGCTAGGGAGTCTCGAAGTTCTTGGAAATCGATTCCATTGAATTTTGAATCCAAGAAATATCGAGTTAAACAACTGTCAATATCTATTGGCAATCTTGAGAAGTCGAAAAAGGACGGAAGTATTCCAAATTGTGAACTTTGTCGAAGAAAACATAGAAGTGAATGCTAAAAGAAAACGGGAGCATGTTTCCAATGCGAAATGTTAATGATATTCTTGCAGCTACCCAGAGATCCTACTCTTATAGCTAGAGGTTGGAGAATTGACCGTGGTGGTTCAATTGCAAAAGGTAGTCAGCAAAGAGAAATTGATTCAGTAGTACATCTTCCCCATCACATTTCAGGTAAATTTCTAGTACGGAATTTTTTAAGTGGGGGGAGAATTGTAACGACACAAAAACTAGTGGTGTTAGAAATTGTGGTTTCAAGACCTCGTTTTTGTAAATTGAGTTTGTAAATATTAAATAGGGATACGTAGTTAGTGAATAGATAAATTAAAATTCGGCTAAATAATTTAGTCAAAATTGTGGTTAATTAAGACTTAAAAACTAAATTGTAAAAGTTTAATCGTTATAGATTTTTAATTAGAATAAGGTTTGGAGACTTAAATAACAATTATTCAAGGGACCAAAATGGCTAATAAACCACTATTGAATAGTTGATAGTGAATAATGATTTTGGATGTCATTAATTTAGTTTAAACTTGACTAATGATAACTAAACTTGATTAATTAATTTAATTAAGATTAATTAACAAATTAACCATACTATAAAAGCCAAAATTTTCCCCAAGCCGTGAGAACCAAAGAAAAGAAGAAGCTTTAAGGGTTTCAAGCAATCGGTCATTAATTAGCTAATGCAATTTAGTCTTTTTTTTATAATTTTTATAAATTTGAGGTCATGGGAGTTTAATTTAACTAGTCCATGTATCAATTTGTAAAGTTTTTAAAGTTTTTGAAAGTTACCATTGTTGAGAATGGAATGAAATTGGTGTGAAAATGTCATAAATTAAGCTTAGCATATGAAAAGGATTAAATTGTAAAGCTTAGTTGTTAGTTTCGTACATTAGGGATCAAATCGAATAAAATATAAATTTGTCAAGAGTTGTTGGTAGAGATAGAAAATAAAGGGTCCCTAATGAGTTTTGGTGGAGTTGAATTTTAATCCGAGACTCTGAATTGAAAGTTACATTTGACCCGATTTTAAAGGCTAAATTGAATAAATTACAAAAATGTATGACTTTGAAATTTAATATAATTTGGTATGGAATTTGATACCGTATCATTATTGAATTATTATTTGTAGCTAAAGATAATGTACGACTGTGGAGAGAGAAAAGGAAAGACGAAAGCCAACGACGAGTAACCCAAGCTTTTGGTTTGTATCTATATGACCCAAAATCAATCTAATTATTGCATGTTCATGAGATTTTGCATTATATAATATTGAGATAAGTTGTTAATGATTATTGAGTTGAAATATTATAGCTGAAATTGAATATCAAGATAGAGACTAAATAAAATAAAATTAAAATTTTTATGACTTAACTTATATGGTAAATCCGTATGAAATTGAACTGAATTATGATATATTATATGATGAAATGATTATTTTGATATTAAATTGAGAATGATGGAATGTGAATTGAGTTATGTGATGAAATTAAAAATTAGTTGTTCTATTAACGGTATAGATTATATTTTAATTTAATCAATGATATACTTATATATCAATATATTTATTTCGGTTTAGCCTATGATGCATTTACGTAATCCATGATCTACTTATTAGCCGGTATATTTACTTCGATACATGCACTTACATACTAACATAATTGATTAGATTTATCGAATGATGCACTATATAATACTTGGTGTAGTTTGCCCTGACTTAGCAATTTGGCTTTTGGTTAAAAAAGAAAAAGAAGCCGAAAACCTTGACAAGAAATCATACCTTTGACCACGGCTTATCAATCATACCTTGACAAGAAAGCCGACTTGCTTATTACTTAAATGAAAACTCTATTAAACCCTTTGTGTTCTGTTTCAAATCCAACGCTTTCTCATTTCTCTGCTATCAGATTCTCAGGCCAGTCGCCATAGCCAGAGCTTTGCTATCCCTTCTCAGGTTTTAATCTTTTTCTATTTCTTGCTTTGTCAATTTTTTTTTCGGCTTCCTATTTGTGTTCATAATTTTTTGCTCAAGGTTTCAGTTAAAAAAACAAAAAACAAAAAATGGTTTCTTTTTTCCTTTTTCTGGGTCTTCTTTTCTCAATATTTGCTCTGTAAAAGATTTTTGTTGACATTATGGGTTTTCCTTTTATATAAAAAATTATTATTTTGTTATAATTAGCATTGTATTTTTGGTTTTATTTATGCATGCATGTATGTATGAGTATGTAATGTATGGCATGGTATGCAGTTTTGTATGTATGTATGTATGTATGCATGCATGTATGTGTGTATGTAGGGTATGTTATGTACGTATGTAAATAAGGTAATTTTGTGTTTTTTGTTTCAGTTACCGGAACAAGCTAGGAACGATTTGCAGCAGTCATGGCCAAGCATCACCCCGATTTGATCATGTGCCGGAAGCAGCCCGGTATTGCGATAGGACGACTGTGCGAGAAACATGATGGAAAATGCGTAGTTTGCGACTCCCTCGTTCATCCTTGCACGCTTGTTCGGGTCTGCGATGAATGCAACTATGGCTCGTTTCAAAGTAAGTGTGTTATCTGTGGAGGTGTAGGAATATCCGATGCATATTACTGTAAAGAGTGTACACAACTAGAAAGAGACCGAGATGGTTGTCCCAAAATCGTTAACCTCGGGAGTGCTAAAACCGACTTGTACTACGAGCGTAAGAAATATGGTTTTAAGAAACGATGATTGCTGCATAACTTGATGGGATTAGGTAGCTTGGAACTGCATATCGAGCCTTTGGGTTTCGACTTTGTTGTATGTTAGATGATGTTATCTCGAGTACTATGGCCGGATTAACATATATATGTATATATATCTGCTATGCAAACAATTTGTCTTATTGTTTATGGAGTTAGATTCAATGAGTTGCATTCTTTTATTTGATATGTGTTCATAGTCTTGAATCTATATGTCAATGGGAGATAAAAGTACAGTAGACATCCCTATGCTAGAAGTTAGATTGTCTTTTGCTGTCTCTACTTCAAAAATAGTAAATTAATTTTTTTATGTTAAATCAAAGAGTAAAACAATCATTTCTATAGAAAGTTTCATCAATTTGTATAGTTAAAAACTGGCGTGATTGAAAGAATAAACAAATAGTAACAGATTGTGTGTCACATGTATCTCAAGGGGTAATTTTTAACAATAGAAATGAATGAAATTTTTATCAGAAAGACTTGCTTTTTAATCTAATGTATAGGGGCTAATTTGTATATTTTTCAAGTAGAGGGAGAAAATGTAATTTGACTACTAGTACTTACTTTCCATGGGATAATTGTTTTTTAGTGAAGGGCTTATAGATATTCAAGTGTTGAACCTATCTTCCTATTTATAAGTCGGAGAGGGATTAAGGATAATTCTAGATATTGTGCATTCTAAAAAAGAATAGATATGATCAAAACCTATAATATGATTATTTAAATAATAATAATAAATTAACTCCAATGTTTATCAACTTCTTTAATAAGCACTCAATCGTATTAATTAGAATAATATAATTATCAAACTTTAATCTTAATTAATTGGTTCGTGCAATAAACTTAAATCCTTAAGTAATAATGAAGAATACATTAATAAATTATCGATTGAGTCTTAGCTCAATTGATATAGGTATTATTTTCAATATAAGAAGACGTGAGTTCGAGTGAACTAAAGAGGATTATTGTCAATTAAAACCTATAATAAAATTATTAAAATAATAATAATAAATTAACTCCAATATTTATGAACTTCTTTAATAAGCATTCTATCGTATTTATTAGAATACATAAAATGATGGATTATAATATATTTATTTCGTTTTAAGCGATAATACATTCGATAATGGTACAAAATGCATACATAATTACTTCGATTTATTCGATTATGCACAGTAAAATATTCTACTTTTCCCTAACTTTAGCAAATTGATTTTTGGTAAATAAAAGAAAAACTCGAAAACCTTGACAAGATATCATATCTTTGACCATCACTTTCATCTACGACGGCTTAGAAACCATATAAAAACTCTATTAAACCCTTTGTGTTCTGTTTCAAATCCAGCGCTTTCTCATTTATCTGCTATCAGATTCTCAGGCCAATCGCCATAGCCAGAGCTTTGCTATCCCTTCTCAGGTTTTAATCTTTTTATTTCTTGCTTTGTCAACTTTTTGTTTTCTGCTTCCTATTTTTGTTCATAATTTTTAGCTCAAGGTTGCAGTTCAAAAAAAATTATCAAATAAGGGTTTTTTTTTTCTTCCCTTTTTCTGGGTTTTCTTTTCTCCATATTTGCTCGGTAAAAGATTTTCTTTTTGACATTATGGGTTTTTCTTTTTATATAAAAAATGATTATCATGTTATAATTAGCATTGTTTTTTTAGTGAATTATTCACTTCTTTTAATTTATTTTGAATTAGTTATGTCTTTCATTTTGTGATGTTGGGTTCTTTTAATTCATCTTGATTCTTGATAATGTTGCTTGCCATTGTCTGATTATATTTATGCATGCATGTATGTATGTATGTATGTGTATGTAGGGCATGTAGTTATGTATGTATGTATGCATGCATGCATGCATGTATGTGTGTCTGTGTGCATGTAGGGTATGGTATGTACGTATGTATGTAAGGTAATTTTGTGTTTTTTTGTTTCAGTTGAACAAGCTAGGATTTGCAGCAGTCATGGCCAAGCATCAGCCGGATTTGATCATGTGCCGGAAGCTGCCTGGTATTGCGATAGGACGACTGTGCGAGAAACATGATGGAAAATGCGTAATCTGCAACTCCCTCGTTCATCCTAGCACGCTTGTCCGGATCTGCGATGAATGCAGCTATGGCTTGTTTCGACATAAGTGTGTTATCTGTGGAGATGTAGGAATATCCGATGCATATTACTGTAAAGAGTGTACACAACTAGAAAAAGACCGAGATGGTTGTCCCAAAATCGTTAACTTCGGGAGTACTAAAACCGACTTGTACTACAAGCATAAGAAATATGATTTTAAGAAACGATGATTGCTGTATAACTTGTTGGGATTAGGTAGCTTGGAACTGCATATCGAGACTTTGGGTTTCGACTTTGTTGTATGTTAGATGATGTTATCTCGAGTACAATGGCCCGGATTAACATACATATCTGCTATGCAAACAATTTGTCTTCTTGTTTATGGAGTTAGATTCAATGAGTTGCAGTCTTTTATTTGATGTGTTCATAGTCTTGCATCTATATGTCAATGGTAGATAAAAAGTACCATAGAAATCCCTATTCTAGAAGTCAGATTACTTTTTGCCATCTTTATTCAAAAAATAATAAGTTAAATCAAAGAATAAATCAGTCTTTTCTATTGAAAATTTCATCAATTTGCATTGTTAAAACTCGCGTTATTGAGGGAATAATTAAATAGTGACACGTCATGTACCACATGTATATCAGGGGTAATTTCTAACAATAAAAATGAATTAAATTTTTATTAGAAGAGCTAGTTTACTCTTTAATCTAATGAATAAGAGCTAATTTATATATATTTTTAAGTAGATGGGGGAAATGTAATTTAACTATTAGTAGTGTTGAACCTATTGGACCGTATCTCTTACGAGTTATCACATGAACTAATTGTACTAAAACAATAAATCCTCAATCATATATAGTCCAATGTGAAAGTAGCTCTCGTTTATTCCATTGAGTCTTAAGGATGGCAAAATCTCCATCGTTCAATGGATTTCAAATCAATCCGCTTTGAAAAGAGTGGATACTTTTTTTAAAGAATGTGAGGCTATGCGGGGATAATTAATTTTTGAATATTGTATATGGAGCGATTATGGGAAATACTTGCTCCGTCCCACCCATTATATGAAATTACTATTTTATCATTATACATAACTATTAAAAGGTTATTAAAAAAACTATTAAAAGGTTAAAATGTGTTATGAAGAAGAACTTTTTTCTTTTTTCTTAATAAATTTTGATATTCGATGTTTATATTTGAGTTCAAATAATACAATTTTTTTATTTTTTATTTTTTTATTAAAATATGTCTTTAAAAAATTATTTTTCTAACAAATGACTTTTATTTGCAAAATTGTATTATTTTGACAAAAAAATGCTTTTAAATTAATTACTAGTAATACACTATCATAGATTTTGACAAAAAAATGCTTTTATTTTAAGGTAAATTACAAAATTAGCCTTAAATTATATGATTTTTATCATTTAAGTACTTTATATTATTATCTAAAGTAGTATTTAATATATCAATTTTGTTTCGTTCTATTTAAAAATTGTATAATGTTGAGTAAAACTATCATGTGTCACATTTTAATTGGATGATATCATCTTTTGGGGTGAAATGAAAAGAAAATGAAAAGATTATTACAATTTTAATTAACATCTTAAAAGTTTACTAAAAAAGTATATATCATAAGGAAACATATGTTAGATGTCATGATAATATTAAATAATGGCAACACTATGAATAGTAAAAAGTAATAATAAATTTTTGATTTAATCTTAGCTCGATTGGTATAGATATTATTGTCAATACAGGAAGACGTGGGTTCGAGTGTACTAAAAAGCATTATTGTCAATCAAAACTTATAATAAGATTATTAAAATAATAATAATAAATTAACTACAATGTTTATGATCTTCTTTAATAAGCACTCTATCGTATTAATTAGAACAATATAATTATCAAACTTTAATCTTAATTAATTGGTTCGTGCAACGAACTTGAATCATTAATTAATAATGAACAAGTTTGAATAAAATAAATATGTCCAAGAATCACACATTGTGGGACAAAATTGGGGTATAAAGATAAATTTAGTCCATAATATTTATATTTTTTTATCAATTTAGTCCTTTTTTTAGTTAAATTTGACCCTAATATCAACCTTTTAAAAAGAGATGAATTGTTGCTTTTTAAATAGAAATTCTAAGTAAAATGTCAATTTTTTAAACATAACAGCTCGTATGGCTATCTATATACTTCATTTTTTTTAAAAAAAATTACGAACTTTTTTTTGTGAAGTTTGAATGGTTTTATTTCTTAAATATTTTTATAAAATTTAAATTATTTGTTGGCGTGATTTACAAGATAAATAGTGTCATTTCAATATAAGGTACACATGAAATACTATATAAACATTGTTAAAAAAAATTAATGTTTTAGTTAGCATTTTTATTTTTATTTTTTACTATTCCTGAAAAGATAATGGCCAAAGTTAACTAAAAATGACCAAATTGACAAAAAATATAAATGCTGAAAGTTAAATTTATTGTTATACTTAAAATTAGAAAAAAAAAACCGACACATTGTTTGCTTAAGGTAAAACTTGAATTTCATCCATCAAGCTCGATTTTAACTTTATCAACACAACCAAAACCTCGTCAGTCCAATGATTTAAATCATTATATTTCTACAATATTTTATACATTCATATCATATGGCATAGAGTGTATATGAAAAAGAAAAAAAAAAGGATAATGCAGCTTTAGAAAGCGGCAACATCATACTCGTTGACTTTTTTTGATCAAGATGAAGCGAACGGCTCAGATTCAATCAAGTAACAAACAGTTTCATGATAAAAAACGTGAAATGCACGACCTGTAAAAGTCAACTCTCAACTCCCAATCACGATTCGCCACGTAATAATATTTAAACTGGGGAACTTTGTGTCTATAAATAGGGCTTCCCAAAAATTGGCAAAAATACAAAGGACCTAAATGAATTTACAAAATAATGAGTTTTAAAGCTAAGCTTTGCTTCTTTCTTCTATTTACATTGACTATAGTGTCCTCGGCTTGTAAGGCAATTTCAATTTCATCAGGTATGTATTCTTAATTTATTATTTTCTCGATCCGTTATAGTTTGTAATAAAATTCACTTAGAAATTTTCTTGGTTTTATCTTATAAAATTGAAGAGATTATTGTTGATTGTTTGAAAGTAGAGTTGGATTTCATTCAATCACATTCTAGTAAAGCATTCCGAGACTACTATTAGTATTCTATGACCATACAATATAAGACGTGTCTAAAAACAGTCCAGAAGACATACGATAGATTCAACTTCCGATTTGATTTTTATTTTTATTTTACATTAGTAGAGGAGATAATATATAAATAATGAGATCGACATTCTTGCCTGGTTTGTATAATGTTACAGGAGATGAGATATTGATTGCTACGAAAGAAAGGTCTCTAGTGGCGAACATTGAAGATTACAGTGAACCAACCGCGAATCGTGGCCATGATCCTACTTCAAGAGCTAGAAGTGGCGGCGGAAATGGCCGTGGCCGAGGCCATAGCAGAGATCGAAAGGGTTAATGATAATCGTACTTAATTTTGTTTTTAAAAAAAGTGTTATTGGCCGATTATAATCTAAATATTTGGTTAAGTAATTGTGCATATGATGCTAAAGTTTTGTAGTGTAATAACGTTGATATAGTAATTATTGTGATATATGTCAAATAAAAATATTTATATATTTATTTTATAATTTATAATAAATCGACCAATCTTGTTAATTTTGGTTTGAAGATTTAACTTAATTTGATCAATAAAAATTAACAATTCAAATCCGAACATAAAGTGATCTAAAACGTAAAATTATTTGAAAAAGTAATTTGTAATGACCAAACTTGAAAATATTTGAATGACCCAAATTTAAAAAGACCCAAATTAAAAGTGATCCAAAATTTATAACCCGATTTGACATTTTAATATCGACTATGTTATTTATACTTGAAAATGAGTGTTTATACTCAAAATTTTCTTTCAAGATTTCAAATTAAAATTGGTTTAAGAAATCCAGGATGGTCAAGGTGTTCACGGCCTCATTTGTGGTTTGGATTTGAGTTACATTAATCGTGTTTGTTGTTCGGGGTTTGTTAAACTATTTGTGGAATAAAAAAATACACCCTATACATATCTATCTGTTAACTAAACTTTTTCGATGTTTATACAAATAAAATTGTATATTAAAAAGGGTTTTCTAAAATTTCGTATTACTAAAATTTTGATTAAATTGTGTCATTAATATTTATAGTATTTAAAAATTGAGGATTCAGTTCTTATAATTTAATTAATTAATTTTAGTCTTTTTTTTACTTGATTAAATTTAGTTTTTATACTTTTTAAATTTTAAAATTTTAATTTTAACCCAATCTATAATTCGATTCAATTATACTATTATGAGTTAAGTTATAGACTTAGTCTATGTTCTCCAATTAGATCATTTTTAGTCCCTATACTTTTCGAATTTTGAAATTTTAGTATTGATACAAAATGATAATCATTAAATCCATTAACGTCTAGCTTTTTGTTAGTCATGTATGCAAACAACAAATTGATATAACATTACATACGTGATAATATGTTTACCACATCAAATTTTAGAAATAAATAATCTTAACGAATTAACAACAACCATTTGGTCAGGACAAAAATTTTAAAATTAGAAAAATACAAGGACAAAAAATGATCAAATCAAAGTACATAGACTAAATTCATAACTTATGCATCTTACAAGGACTACTAGCATAATTTAACCTAGAAGTTTCTTGAGATTTCCTCCAAAATTTCCCGACTTCCCTTTTTAACTCTCTTTTTCCCACATCCCCGCCGCCAAACAAGCCTCTCCCTCTCCTCCTCCGCCTCCCACCGTTCAAGTTTCCGGCAGACCCTGAAATTAAATAAGGTAATTTATGAAACCCTAATTTTATATTTGAAGATTGATTTCTATTTGATTCATGAAATTTTGAGTTGTCTGCATCACTCTGCTATATTTGATTTTTTCTGTTTTCAATCCTACTGCTTGTTACTCTCTCTGTTTACTTTGTTAAAAAGAAGAAATCTTTTTAAAAGCTATCGATTTAGCTGAATTAGGGGATCATTATCGCCGCTATTTTCCGTAATTTGCGGCCGCTCTGCGCTGCTATCGTGAGGTTTTTACCGGTGGCGAACAGCACCGCTACTGTGAAATACTACCTATTGCTATTTGGAACTCTAAATGTTTTTTTTCATTGCTTTTAGGGTTGTTTTTTAGCTCATTATTATTATTATCATTATCAGAAATGAGAATCACTCGAGCTATGTTGAGTTCACTCAGTGGTGGTTTTACACGTCCAGTTCAGTATCTTGGAACTGTTAGATCTTTCTCCACAGCAAATAAGTTTGATGGAAATATTCCGAATTCCGGTTCGTTTGAATCAACTGAAGAATTCGAAGGAAGAATATTCGGTGGGTCTTCCAGTGATAGTGAAAAAGCTCAAGCTTTTTTCGAAAAGCTTGATAAGAGGTCTCGATATCGATTAGGTCCTTCGATGGCTAATAGAGACGAGTTGGACGATAGTTTCAGTATGGTATCAGATGGAATGGATATGAAATTGAAGAAAGCAGCCACTTACTTTGAGTTTGATCTCAATGAAGTTCACAAAAATGATTATGCTTTTAGACCCGATGTTACCTTTCATTCTGGATCGACATACGAACCCAAGGTTTTTCTTTTGGCAATCTTTGTCTACGTAGCTTCAATTCTTCATTTTTTCTTGAATACTTATATATGGACTTTGAACATGTATGTGTCACATCCTAGTATGAATAACATTGATCTTTGTTTCTTAGCAATATCATGTTTTAAGGATCATTAGAAACTGAACCAGGAATTTGATATTCCGTGTTTTGTTACGATTCCAATTTAGTCGAGCAAAGGATCGATTTATTTGATGCGAAAATGTGTTTTGCCAAGTTATTAGTGAGTGTAACTTTTAGAAGTTTCTGGTTCATTATGCTTACATGAGTAATCCGTAATTCCCGGACTTTTCCACTGATTGTTTCCCTTAATAGCTCGATGTGTTCCACGGTTGATGTTTTAAGCACTTTAGACTGATTTAAGTGTACGAATGGCCTTAAAAGAGTAGTTTCATGAATGAACTTAATATAATTCCGAAGAAACCAAGGTTTAGAAGTATAACCCACATTGCATCTTCCTTTCTAAGTCTCGGTAGAAGTCATCATGGTAGAATACAATAGTCTGACCCTATTTATCAAACAAACTAGCTCAGAAGACTCCACAAACCTGTATTTCTATCATAACATGTCTGGTCCTTATAGAAGATTACCTTCTTTTTGTTTTCGTTGTTTAGCAAATGTTTTTTATAGATATCGATAAGCTTTTGCGTAGAAATGGTTAATCAATGCCAAATCTTAACATTGAGTTTTGATGTTATAATTATAAATGTGCTGCTACTCCGTTGTTTTATTTTTCTGTTATGCTAACAGTAGCACTATCCTATTGTTCAACTTCCATGTGGTATAATGCAGGATCTTGATCTTAGAAGACCGGGAGTACGTAAACCTCCCAAAACTGCCACATTTGAAGTGACTACAGAGGAAGTACTGAGAAAAGCTGATTTCCGGGTGAGCCTATCTGAACCTTGCATCACCTTTGTTTCCCGAGCCTAATTGGTCATATATTCTTGTTTTTGTAAATGCTTTCCAAATCTAGATGGTTCAGATAATAGTGCTATCATGTGATTATTCTCTGATGACAGCATACTTTTCATTATAACTTGTGGGAACCTTGATTATCATTTTGTTAGTTATCGGGTACTGTAATTAACTTACTGTTACTTCTAACGATACATGTTGGACAGAATGTAAAGTTCCTGGCGCAGTTCTTAACCGAGGCTGGAATCATTATAAAGCGGAGCTCGGTAATTTCTAATGATGATTTGATGTATTTATCGTAGCTTATGGATTTTCCTTTATTTACATCGTTTTAGTTCAATGTATAGACCGGTATTAGTGCCAAGGCTCAAAGGAAGGTTGCGAGAGAGATCAAGACTGCTCGAGCGTTTGGTTTAATGCCATTTACAACGATGGGGACAAAGTCATTCGTTTTCGGAAGATCAATGGAAGTTGATAATAAAGATTATGAATATGAGGCTTTCGATGACATGACTCCCGCTATGGACGAAAAAGATGCTTGAGCCGAGATTTGAGCCTTGCATAGTTCCATTTTTATGGTATCCTCCTACCATTTCTGATGTTTTGGATGAAACAGTTAACTGCATTTACTATCATATTAGTTGTTTTGATTATATCAGCAAATGATGTTTTTTTCTGGACTTGTTAAAAGAAAAAAAAAAACCTTGTACGTTCTTAGATTGATCTAGGCTTTTATATAGAATTTATGTTTTTTCGATTTTTCGAATTTTTCTTATATTTCGGTTTTTTGAAATACTCGTGTTTAGTATTCGTGTTTATTTGAGTTCAATTAGTTTAAGTTAATTAAAAACATTTCATTTAAGTCACTAGGTTGTTAAAATAGCAAATGTATGTCCTCCGCTTGCACTACTTGCACTAAACGAAAACTATTGTTCTTTTTTTCTTCTACAATTTAATTTCTTTTTCATGAAATAACTTTGAACGTCACTAATCTTCAAATCAAAATCCAAACAAATTAACCATTAGATCAATTTAGATCTACGGTATATTCTTTTACACATTGATGAGTGTTGATTCATCGTATCGATCTTTAATTGTTGTTTGAAGCCCACTAGCCGAACTTTAAAAAAAATTAACAATTTAGTGACTTAAATAAAAACTTTCAAATAGTCTAGTTATTATTTTGTAATATTTTAAAGTTGAGTGATTAAAACGTAAATATATTAATAGTTTAGCGACATTGGGTATTAGTTTACCCAAAAATTAAAATAATGTTTTGAGAAATTAATTCAATTATTAGTGTGTGTATATATATATATGAGAGAGATTCACTTTCACAGTGTAAAAACTAAAGTAGTTTAACATACTTCAGTAAATATTTATATAAATTGTTAAAATATTAATCATATAAATAGTTACGAAAGTATGTAAAATTAGTGGATCTCTCCCTATATATATTGAATTATTGATTTTTGCTAGTTCTTTATAAATAAACTGTTTAAATTTTTTCGAGTTCATTTTTTAAAATTTTTAATTGAATTGAGTTTAAACAGATTCAAGCTCGAATTTTGTGAGTTGAGTTGTCAAACTTAATCTATTTTACATATATATATATATGGGAGAGATCCACTTACATAGTGTAAAAACCAAAATAATTTTACATACTTCGGTAAATATTTATATAAATTGTTAAAATATTAATCATATAAATAATTATAAAAATATGTAAAATTACTTTAATTTTTACACTATGTAAGTGGATCCCTCCCATATATATATATATATATACATATATATATTTTTAATCGCTTTTTGTTAATTTGTTGCATATAAATTATTAAATTATTAATTTTTGCTAATTCTTTATAAATAAACTGTTTAAATTTTTTCAAGTTTGTTTTTTAAAATTTTTAATTAAATCAAGCTCGAATTTTTTGAGTTGAGTTGTCAAACTTAAAACTATTTTACATTTTTATTTAAATTTAATCAAATCAAGCTCGAATTCAAGTGTATGAATCGAATCGAAAATTAAATTCTTTAATATGTGTTTTAAATATTATTTAAATTTACATTTTTTTTAGTTTCGATGGTATATTTTCTTTTTGTAATACTTCTTATTTTATACATAAATAAATTTATATAATATCTCGATCTTAATATTTTCTTTTCGATGGATAAATATTAAATTTATATATAAATTTTAATTTAATGTATAATTTTTTGATTTGGTACAATAATAGATGTAAAACTTAAATTCTGGTTCATAAATTTGAAACATTGATTCTGATTTAATTATACACATTTTAAAAAATGAATAGATATATTTATTTTCATATTAAATTAAAATAATTATTTGTGCACGCAATATATATATCATAAAATGATGCTAATTCAATAATCTTGTTAATGATTTGTCGAATTTAAGTCAAATTAAATTTTCATATATTACATTATACATTAAATCAAAGTTTATATATAAAATATATTATGCCTTACTTTTTTAAACCAAATTTAAAAAATTTTTTATCTAAAGATATAATCCAACACTTAAATAGGTACATACTAAATAAAAGAAATCAAACCATGAATTAAAAAAAAATAACTAATAAGTGATTGGTTGTAATGGTAAAGCACATTGTACTCCTAATGAGAGTTTGAAAATTGAGTTACATTTATTTTCCAGTTCCATTCAAGAGTTCTTATGTGTTTCCATGACCTTTAAAACCCCGAAATTTTGACAATTTTTTTTCTTAAGAACACATACAAGATTCATCACTACAAATAGGATAATGGTAACCGTTACCACGATTAATTACTTTATTTATGAATTTTATAGTAATAGAAATACATGTCCTATCGAAATAGAATTTATAATTTGCTATCCTCTTGCCTAGCGGGCAAGGATTTATCTCCGTAAAAAAGATGATTCATTCGAATCCGCAAAAATAACATTATTAAGAGGGATAGACACGAATTCTAAATATAGACCAGTACATGCATAATAAAAAAATAAAAGTAATAAAAGATGCCATATATTTTCAGACAATGATTTGATACAAACCAAGAGCAGCAACCGATATATATTTTTATAAGATTTTAACAACAACAGATAAAACCATAAACCAAGTCACCATGAATGAGCAGCAAAAATCCTTTGGAGAAAAGGACAATTTGCTCCCAACCAAATGGCTTATACATTATTTTCACCACAAACAAAGCTTCTATTACACAAGACACAGACAGAGACATAATTATAGACCTTGCAGGCATCCATCCTTGACAATATATCATTACAGAGGCCTGTTATTTTTGCTGCTTTCTTTTTTTCATAATCTATGGCTTTCATCAAGCTTTTCAACAGTTGCATGGATCACAAGAGCAGTTTGATCCACACTTGCATCCATGTCCTGATTCAGTAGTGCTCATCTCTGGTCCCTCAAAGGTCCTGCAATAATAAAAGTTATTATTAAAAACATCAATATATATACATATATATTTTTGCAATAAAATTTCAGTTACTATTATCTGGATTCTGAGATGATCTCAAATTTCAAAAGGTTCTTTTTTTAAAATATTAAAATTGTGTCAATCAGATAGTTTTGTTAACCTAATCATTTGGTTTGGATGTTAAAATGCAAGTTTAAATCTAACGTAAAATATATTTAAAACACGTGTCTACTTTTTTTAACTGTTAAAAGATAATCTCTACTATCTTTTTTTTAGTAAGTTAATCACGTGGTTATGATTTGATAATGTGTTTTTACATATGTTCTACATTATATCCAAATATATGTTTAAAACTTAAATTAATGCCTAAGTCGATAGAACTAACTTGATAATGAATTTATAGTTAAGGAATATATTTCGGCTCCTTTAAAAGAAGTTAAAGTGTCATCTAGTGGAATATAAGTGGATCCCTCAACACGTCTTGTATTGTTTCCAATAGTGATTTTGTCTTTTGATTTTATTAAGAGCTTGAATTAGGAGTGTAAATGAGACACCGGTGAACGTGAGTTATTTGACTTTGACTAAAAAGAAACTCAATTTGATTAAGTAATTATCATACCAAGCTCGAGTTATCAATTAAACTAGTAAATGAAATTACTTACGAACGAGTCTAATCGAGCTCAAGTTTGAGCTTTAATATAAAAATTGGTAAACGAATTTAATTGAGTTCGAATAACTCAATTATGTCTTGAATCGAGCTCGAACTTAAGAATTAATCTTCGAGTCGAGCTCAAGTCGAATAACAAACATCAAATTTTGACTGGAGCACAAGTTTACCGCTATTTAAGCTCGACTTGGCTCAATTACACTATTAGGTTGAGTGCTCAAATAGTCGAAAACGAAACCATGCCAATCTAACGAGTTTGCGTTTGCGCTGAGCAAAGCTCCATCCTCTGACCCATAACTTATAGGCCGAGAGAGCATGGTACCAAGGACCAATTTAAAATCCAAACAATTGTTTGGGACCGCTTGGTGCAATTAACTCATAAAAATTTGAATTTAAATTTTAGTTCGAAACTAACATCTTCACTGGCGCAACTCCGGAGATGATGGTCTGAGTGCTGGTTGTCTTCTCCGAATATCCAAGGTTAAGGTTCCTGCTGCATCTGCAACAATCCAAACCCGAAATTCAACATCGAAAAACAAATAAATTCAGAATTAATCCGATCCGTTTCGTTCAAGATCGATTCATTTAACGATTTAACCAAAGAAACCAATAATTACAAAGTAACTTACGAGCAGTTGTCACCGCAGCTGCAGTTAGATCCGCAATTGCAACCTGAAGACATTTTTTTTTTCGAGAAAGTGAGGGAAAGAATTCAATAGACAAACACGAAAGCTCAAAAAGTCTATGGATGAGTTTTGAGACGGAAAATGGATCGGTACTTATAGTGGATTTCAAGTAAGGGAGGGTGAATATCAACCGTACAAGTGGCATAATCTCGGCTGATTTGCGTCTTTGGAATTGTAAAGCTGCATCAGCTCTTTCCCTTGTTAGAAATTATTATAATTTTATCATTCAAAAAAAAGATTTTTTTTATTTAATCAAAAGAATAAATAAATTAATTAAATTATCCTTTTTGAGAAAGTCAAATTTTAAAAAAATATTATATATTTTAAATACTTTTCATACATATTACATAAATATAAATATATCTAAATTACATGTAAAATATTTATATAAAATATTAAATTTAAAATTATTAATTACGGCGAACTTACATTAATATAAATTGAAACCAATCGAAACGCATCATTGTGATAAGTAATGATCGAAATTCACACCAGTTCGAAAATTAAAATTGAGCAATTTTTTTACTTTCTAAATTTCATGATTTAAATATAATTATTAATATCAAAATTTTTATTAAATTTATTTATATAATATTTTAAAAATAAAAAAAATACTTTATCCTTTATGCCCATCAAAAACCAAGATTTGTGGTCTTAGTCGACTGTTTTTTTAAATAATTTTGGGTCAGAATCAATTGAGAAAGTGAGCCAATAGGTGAATAAATGTCATTTTCACACGTAAATTAATTTTTGCCATTAAAATTTTAAATTTAATCCAACAACTATGGTAACATCGAAACGAAATGATGGATTAGAATAATGATGAAAATATGAGGGGAAAAAAACAAAGTAAATTGATTAAATAAATAGATAAATAAAGTTGAGAGGAGATAGTGATAAAAAGGCATGAATCATGCAACCTTGGAAACATTCTCCCTTTATTTTATTTGTAATTTGTAATTATAATATAATAGACACTATATTTTTGGGTTAAACTATGCAACCAACAACAATGAAAACGATTAAAATTGAATATAAATATTTACATAGAAAAATTTATTCGAAGAAGATAAAAGATTATAGATAAAAGAAATTTCACTAAAACGATAAAAAAATTGAAAGAAGAGTACAAGATGAAAAACCAAACAAACCTGAAATCAAAATAATACAAAATTCTCCGAAAATTCCCACAAAACTATTGCTGAAAGTCCTATTTATAGGCTACAATTCGCGACTAATCTAATTATAATATCCTAGAGTTATTAGAGATCGACTTGAAAAGGATTGCAGAGTTTAACTAGGAGAAGAAATCCGGTTTAGTGGAGAACACATCACCACGTCATGACGTCATTCTTTATGTCGTCGGGACGTCGACTCTTCCTCATCCTGACATCGGCTCTGTTTCATCCGAAATGCGAAACACACTCCATAAATATATACACATATATTTTAATATATTAAAAATATAATCTTGTGATGTGAAATCAAATTTTAATAAATTAATATAAAAATTATACATAACTTTTGTATTGAAGTTTTGCACTAAGAAATGTATATATATATTTACAAAATATTTAAATTGTCATTATTAGTCGATTAAATTTTAGCTCAATTGGCATGAAAATTATTACTAATACAGAAGGACATGAGTTCGAATACATTGAAATATATTATTCTCCTATTTATAGGCGAATAGTTCCAAATATTATATCTAAGAGAGCGGATATTATCAAAACAAAACATATATTGAAATTGTTCAAAACATTATTATTATCATTAAGTTTTAATACCTAAATTACCCCCAACTAATTTTTTATAATGCTTAAACTACCCTTATTTACTTCTTATGGGTCTACAAAGAGTTGGTTTTATTATATGTCGATTATTTTCATATAATATCTTTGGATGAATCTAAGAATTTGTTTGTTTTCTTCAAAATTATTTCTTTTATAGAAAAAGCAATCATCGAAGATTAAACTATAATCATTTTATGAGTAGCAACTTTGTTAATGATGTTAACCCATAGCTCTCTGCCTTTTTTATATAATTGTTAATGGTGTTTGGGTAGTTATATTTTTATAATAATTACTTCCGGTTTGCTCTAATAATCATAAATTATAAAGATAAATTAATACAATGATAATATTGCATTTTTATTATTTCTTAAGATATCTACCGGAGCGAGGCAGTAACTAATCATCCGCATTCTGTAAGCCTATTAAGGAGATAAAACAATAAATTCGTGATATCAACACAATATGCCCTAACAATAATATTTTTTCATCAACGCATATATTTTTAAAAATAAAATTTAAAAAATCGACTAAAATAATTTCTAAAATATCATCCAAAGCAGAATTCTAATCAACACCTAATGTTTTCTATATTGAGTGAGCTTGAATTTTCATCACCATTGACAAGCAATTTAAGACCAGCTTTTACCTCTGATATTCCTTCCTCTAGAACTGCACATACACGATATATAGGAACGCCTTCGACCCTTTTCTCGAGCTCTCGAAAGACGTCTTCAGCCCCGGTCTCATCGATTTTATTCGCCACAACCAATGCTGGTCTATTCGAGAGACCTCCCTGATGGTGCTCGAGCTCCAAGACTAAATCTCTCAGTTGTTCCCATGGTGGAATTCCTTTCCTACCATCTAATGCGGCGGCCAAGTCTACAACGTATGCCAAAACCTTAGTACGTTCTATGTGGCGGAGGAAAGCATGTCCGAGTCCACGATTCTGGTGAGCACCCTTTATTAATCCTGGAATATCAGCCACCGTAATTGACAAGTCGTCAAAGTTCAAATTCCCTAAATTAGGCCTTAGAGTCGTGAACGCATAGTGGCCTATTGCAGGCTTAGCTCGAGATATTGCCCCTAAAAGTGTACTTTTACCAGCATTGGGCATCCCCACAAGGCCTACATCAGGAATGCTCTTAAGTTCTAGGACAAGAACAGCTTCAGAACCTGGCAAACCAGTACGAAGGGAGGATCGATCATCATTTGATGCTTCATCCTCGATTGAATTATCCCTAGGGACTTCACCCTTTGTCATCTTAGGCTTCATCGTAACATTTGGATAACATACATTACCTAAACCACCTTCCCCTCCATTTGCAACAATCATCCGCTGACCTTCTTCCGTTAATTCTGCCACATTATAACTGATTTCTTCCGTAGGTTCTGATTGAGGCCCGGTTGCTTGGTTCATGCCACTTGATTGGTCCACAGTTATTTCAGTACAAAACGATAAGTGACCAGCAACATGTGTCGATTTTACTTTCTCAGCCATACTTGTGTTCTTTGAGGAAGGTAGCTGGTCAACTTCAGACTGGTCCGTAGAGAGTGAACCAGGGAGTTCCCAAGGATCCAAATCGGCTGAAGAACAATGTTCAAGCATGGACGGTATTTCACCCTTTTTCAGGTGAATTACAGTACCAATAGGCACTTGGAGAATCTATCACACAATGAGTATCTCAAAATCCCATTTGATTCAATCAAACACAAGAGTGAATAACACGAAGTTCAAAGTAAAGAAAGGAGCTCCAAAGTATTAACCTTGTCTTCTCCTCGAGTTCCTATCTTGTTCTTCGAGGTTCCATGTCCACCTCTCCCTGCATTCTACAGAGAATCATAAGGTATCACACCGATCACGGTTGGGGAAATGTGCTGAACAAAGAAAAGAGAGAAGATAACATACGACATGATTTTGCAGGCCACTGAAGTCCCAAACTGCAGTGGAACATTCTAGGATCACATCACCACCTCTTCCACCATTCCCACCTACGTTTAAGCCCATCAAACATCAGAAGCAGGGTAGTAACAAAATATTACCCTTTTTCCCTCCATAGATTTACCAAGTTCAAACACCCTTTATTGCCAACATAATATGAACTAAGAATCACCACAAAATTCCATGTATGTATGCATGACTAGTCATGTATAGTATGAACTTGCGTTTGTCCGACTTGTTATTTCAATTGAAGCACCCATGTCGGGTATAAGGGCATAGGAACATGATCTTTCAAAGACCACCAAATACATGAATTTTTTTAAAGAAAAATGGAACATACCCGTGTCCTAAATAGACTTACATCTGCCACTTATGCTCGGGTCCGATTAACAAAAAAGTACTAACATGCAACTATATGAAAGAATGGTTGCAATTAGAAGCTCCGACTCATCATTTCAATTGAAGTACTCATGTCAGATACAACACATATTCATGCAAAGGAACAAGAGTATAGGAATATGATCTTTCAAAGACCTCCAAATACATTATTTTTTTTTAAAGGAAAAATGGAACAAACCCGTGTTCTAAATAGGCTTATATTTGGCATTCAGACTCGAGTCCGATTAACAGAAAAAGTACTAGCATGTAACTAACTATATGAAAGAACGGTCGCAATTACTAGCTCCGACTCGTCGTTCCAAGTGAAGTATTCGTGTCTGATACGACACATATTCATGCAAGGGTATAAGGGTATAGGACATGATCTTTCAAAGACCTCCAAATACATTTTTTTTAATAGTAAAATGGAACAAAACCCGTGTTCTAAATAGGCTTATATCTAACATTCACACTCGAGCCTGATTAACAAAAAAGTACTAGCATGTAACTATATGAAAGAATGGTTACAGAGAAGGAAACATTGAGAGAAAACTGACCATCAGGTTTACCACGACGATCATGACGACTACGGCGAAAACTGGTGGAGCCATTACCACCATCACCTCCTTTGGCATAGAGATTAAACCTATCTCTCATTCTAGTCTCCTACGAAAAAAAAAAAAAAGGGCCCATACAACCCCAAATATCAAACACAAGTCATCATTATATAGTTCAAATCCATGAAAGTGAACAAATGAGACAAGATATACGAAAAACCTGTAAAGGGCTCTTCTTGTTAGGAACGTCCGAGTAAGAAAGAAAAGAGAAAACGTAGCATGGTGATTTCGAACATCTTCTTCTAATGGTTTGCAATTGCAACAGAGGCTTAGCTCGTGCAATCCACATTTCTGATCTCGATGAGTATCTCACAAATTCATTATTTCAACTAAGAATAACAATACAAATACGAAATAGAAACCGTTATTAAGAGGTATATGTAGTTTCTTTTTCTTTTTTCTTTTTTCATTCAAGCATTTTATCAAACAGTTCATTTTCGTAGTTCGACGTTTCGGGTCTCGATGACTTTCATACATTCATTACTTCAACTAACAATAACAATACGTACGCAAAATATTAAGCGTTAGTACGAGAAATATGTACTCATTTTCCCTTTTTCTTTTCATTCAAGCATTTTATCAAACAGTTGATGTTCGCAGTTTTGTCAAACAAATAAATAAATTATCTTAGTCGGCTTAAGGCTTAAACCATTTACCTTCAGTTTGGGAAGAAGAACTTTCCTGCCGTTCAATTCTCAGGCTGCCCAAAACCGTGGCTGGCGTGTAATGAAATGAAAAGATTTGCGATTACTGGCCCATTCGGTAAAAAGAATGCGCTGATCTTTGCCCCGTGTATTGCTAGGCTTCTTATCCTACATTCTTACTTTAACAAGGAATTAAAGGGTGGGCTTAACCGATAATTAGACCCAAAAAAAGAAAACACATATTTGTGCATAGGTTCTTACATTATATATTGGGTTAATTTCATCATAAGTCCAAAAGTAATGATCCAAATTCTAAATTAATCTAAAACTTCAAAACATTCAAACATTTAAATTCAATCAAATCTTTCAATTAGCCTAATTCTCAACTTGGGCATTAAATTCTAGCTTAGATATAACAAGAAACATATTTATGTATATATCTAATGCACGGACAACTTTATATTTAGCAAGTCAATAGAATTATTTATTTTTTAAATACGTAAAATTCAAATAGCCTATACAATAGGTGCAGACATGTTTAAAATTTGAATTTTTTTTAAAATATGCACAATGTTATATTTGTTCAAGCATTTAATTCCTTAGATGATGACTTGACTAATAAAGATACCTAATTGATATAATAACGATATTTTGTAGTTAGGACCAACTTCAAATCAGTGCTAAATTCTAGAGACATCTAGTGTAACTAATGTGACGAATTGTTGACAGCCGGCATTATTATCGCACGTAATCAATGATCATCAAATTGTCATTTGAAGCTCGCTAGTCAAACTTAGAAAAAAGATTCAATAACTCAGTAACTTAAATAAAAAAAATTGAATAGTTAAGTGACTTAAACGAAAGTTTCTAATTAGTTTAGTGACCTTTTATAACTTTTTGAAATTGAGTGGTCAAAACATAAAGTTACTAATAATTTTGTAACATTTATATAGTTTACCCAAAAATTTAAGAAAAAATATATATTTACAAAAACCAATGATGTCCAATGTTCAAAAATTACCATGAGTGATTTTTTGCCTGATAAATCATTTGGTAAAATTAAAATATTTTTTAATTATTTAATAAGAGCTATTTATTTTATGTTTAAGATTTCAATTTTTGTTTAGAATAAATTCAAATGTTTAAAAATTAAGGATAAAATATAGAATATAATTTTTAATAATTTAAAATTTATATTTATAAAAAAATCTAATTATATTTCTTAATTAATTTTAAGTAATATATCAAACAAATTTTATAACTTAAATTTAGTAATTAAATTTTCAACACTTAATTTTTCAGTTTATCAAACAACACCAAAATTTATCGTGAATTTATTTTATTTTATAAATTTTATGGAAAATATAACAACATCATCGTTATATTATTTGTTACTTTCTTTAAAAAAAAATTCTTAATTGGGTCTATACTTAATTAACTCGTGGCACAACTCAATCAATAACTAAGACTTGAAAAAAATTCACTTACTCCTATAATTTGAAAATACTCACTTATGAAAAGTTTCAAAATGATCATCCAACTATTCAATTTTATCTTTTTTAGTCACCATCCGGCTAATGCAAAAAATGGAAACACCAAAAAATCTAAGATAATTGGGTGATCAAAGAAGACAAAATTGAATAGTCGACTTATCATTTTGTAGCATTTCATAGTTGGATGACCAAAAAAGCAAAAAAAAAAAAACTATAGTTGGGTGACTATTAATGTAGTTTACCTTAAATATTTTTTTAACATTAATCTCATTATAGGTTCTTATCATATCTGCTCTATTATTTGATACAATACCTAAAACTACCCATAGCACCTCCCGAACCCTTAATTAGGAGAATAATACGTTGCAGCATACTCAAAACCACATCCTTTGCACTGGCAACAATGTCGATGCCAATCAAGTCAAGACTCAACTAATACCTTAAATGAATTTAAATAAAAAAGGTCTTGTGAAATTCCGATTATGAGCTATCTATAACGTATATTAATGGCTTATTGAATTAATGTCAATTATCAAACCAAATCTCAACTCACTTAGAAAATTACCAAGTAATCAATCATTTTACGAAATAAAAAATATACTGAGAAATTTTTTTTATCTGTGATATTTAACTTAATTATTTCAATCGAAACGTAATTTAATTTTTTTATAAATATATTTCTTACATCATTATATTCATATAAGTCTAGCGTATAGATAAAAATTTATAAATCCAATTGGAATGTACACAATTAGCAATTGGTAATATAGTATAAGGAAATGGGCAAAACATATTATGAATTGAAATATAAAAAAAAAATCAAAAGCCAATAAGTCATAACCCAAAAATCGCACGTTACAAATTCCTATTAATTCGATTAAATTAATTATTTTTATAAAAAATTCAGCTGGCAATTAAAATATTAAATATTTTAAAAATCCAGCTTATAATAATTTAGTTCGTTTAATAATTCAATTATTTGAACACACCTAATTAATTAAGAGTAGGAATTAGGATGATGCTTTGAGACTAAGCAACCTGATATACCTTTTTATGTCATGACCAAAAGAAAATACCTTACTTGTATCAAAAGATTAAAGTGACATGATTTGATAAAAAAATAGTTTAATGCTCTTTGGTCTCGATTTAGCCTAATTGGTCGCTAATGAATTTTGTAAGGCTTAATATATAGATTAAAATATATCATAAATCCAAAAATTAAGAATTTAATCCTTTTATTTTTTATGAATATGTTAATATTGTTACGTTCTATTTGTTAAATTTGTTACTGTAATATTTTTAAAATAAAAAAAAATGCTCTTTTCCTAACCATATAATTAAAAATGACTTTGTAAAGTATTAACAATTAGACTTAAATTTTAAAATTAAAAAAATAAAAATATTAAATTTCATGAAATAAAAATTCAGAGATTAAATTCCCAATTTTCAAAAGTTACAGGGACTTGTGAAACTCAATTTTCTAGTGTGGTACTTGAGTTATTTTCTAATCCAATGTAATACCTGTATTTATATATATATATATATATATATATTAATACCTAAAAGTAACTGTTGACTTTTTTATTGTTCAATTCAAATTTAATGTTAGCAATTAACTTCCTTCAAGTAAACTTTAAAACCCGAACTAAATTAAATCCATTGACTGTACTTGACAAATTACACAAATTCACAATTAATATTATATTTATTCTATGAAAAATTTGAACCTATTATCATTAACATTTAACTTTCAGTCCTAAAAACATAAACGAAACATTAAAAAATTAATGCCATCCACTTTGGATACTAAAATTTATAACTCCTATAAAAAATAAATACCAGATTGAAACAAAAAATAAAATATATACCGCTTTAAAAAGAATCAAACCAAGTATCAAATAATGTATTAAGCCGTTTTATAACTAAAAACAACCAACTTAACTAACTTCCTAAATGTATAATTTGAATTTCTTATAATATATAATATATAATTTTTCAGTAAAAATTCAAATACAACCCAAATCAGTTTAATCGACCGAACTAATCAATATTAAGTCGTATTTTATTTTTATTTTTTAACCGAACCGACCGATTACTCTCCACTACAAACACCAAAAATTATAAAAACAACTAAGGTCAAGTAAAACAGAAGATCAATAAAGGTCTATAAGACACTCAATTTTCTTACATTAGATTTGAGCAATGGTGATAAAACGGCGTCGTATATCACAAATTGATGGCCGAGTCAATAAGTTAATTCAAAGCCTTACGACAAGCAAGAGAAAGCACATTAGATAGTTTATTTACTTAATAACAGGACAATGTAAGTGATCAAACCAGCAACTGTCAATCCGAACTGATGCCGCCCATAAAAGTCCTTGGATCGGGACAGCTTCCTGTGAACTGAGCTTGGGAGAAATCGAAACCCGGGTTCTGCAAAAACAATAATAATAAATGTTTACCGTGATGTGCAAACTATACATATAAATGTGAATGTGATTCCAAGTTGCTCGTTAAAATGAACAATTGTGGGATTGCGAGTTTCTAATGAAATGCATCTTTTACAGACATGCGAGCATGAATAGAAGATACCGATGGATGTCAAAACGTAAAACTCGAGACATTCCACAGTAAGCACATAAAACCGGCATTCTTATCAAGTCGCATTTATAGAAGACATCTTATTCTAATCCACGAGCAAGCATTTTGGAAGAAACTTCGTTTATATGAGATCAATTTAGAGTTTAATTACGAGGTCATATCCCTAGGGGCAGTGCCAGTGGGGCAGACAGGGGCCTTGCCCCACAAAATAGTAGAAATACAATTAGATACCCTAAAAAAGGGTAAAATTGCATTCCCCCAATTTATAATTCAATTCTGGTCCCATTAAACTTTTTTTGGCTTCACACCTACATGTCCCTATCCAATTCTGGTATATGATTATATCACCGATGTTTTACATCTCTGGTGTCTAGAGTCATTAGCATGGTTCTTACTCTCTCTCGCATGCTAAGCAACAAAAAAACAGAAGAACCACAAAGTTAGCCCGTACAGGCATACGGCATTGAGACTTGAGCAGACTTCACAAGCTGCAGCTTCATGATATAGATACAATTTATGTATTGACATACACGGAAATATACGTCTTTTAACGGAGCTTAAGAATGGATGACTAAACACATTAAGTTTGGCTATAGCAATTAAAATGAGTTGATACTGTAACAATGGAATCATTCATATAGATCGTAAAACTGCAATCATTACATTAAGAGCAAATTTAAGAGGGAAACGCATGATTCACCTCTTCCTGGAACCTCTGAAGCATGAGCCGCTTCTGCTCGAGATCAGTGGCATACGGGTCCAGCTGACCCTGACCTAGTATCGGTGACGACCATGTCTGACCCTTGTCCCTCTTTTGCAAAGTTATGTGCATTATATCATCCTCTAAAACACATTCAAATAACCCCCACTTCAGCTCAAATCCAAAAACTTAAAAAGTTTTAAGTGCTAATTCATCGTTCTATATAATGAAGTCAACTGAAAATGATATAAATAAATATAGGGTTAATTGCACCAAAAGTCTCCAAATTATGACCTAGATTCTAATTAGTCTCAAACTTTAAAACGTTCCAATTGAGTCCTCAACGTATCGATATCAAATCAATCAAGTATTTCTGTCAACTTGGGCAATTAAATATTAGTTTGGATCTAAAACGGAACATATTTAGAACACGTGGATCAAATTTTAAATTCATTTTGTACCCATCACATAAATAACTTGGATCTAAGATATTAAAAATAGCTCCTAATTTAATGACAGTCTATTTTTAACACATACCCAGACCGTCTATGAAATACGTATACATGTTTTTTTTTTCTTTTCGAAGTTACAACTATATAAATAGTTTAGATAAGAATCAATCATTACAAGCACTAAACTGAATAACTTTACTCCAACTCACTCACTCAACTAAGTAGCATAATTTTCACAAGGTGGGACACGAACTTGGACACTCAAAATACCAAGGTCTTAGCCTTTACCATTGGCAAGCACATGCATACTTAAAATTTTAACCATATGTTTGCTCCATGTTAGATTCAACCTGGCCTTTAATGCCCAAATTGCGGTTGGACTAATAGAAAGACCTCAAATATACTTGAAAACATCTAATTATCATTTTAAAACTTAGGCACTAATTTAAGAGTTGGATCATAGTTTATAATCATCTGGGGTAAAAGTACCATGAATGCCTCTGTACTAAGTGTCAAATTGTATTTTGCCCCTTTACTCAAAAAAATGAGCAAATTAGTCCTCATACATTAAATCAAAGAGCAAATCGGTCTTTTCTGATAAAAAATTCATCCATTTGTATAGAGACTAGTTTGCTCTTTGATCTAACTTATTTGCCCATTTTTTGAAGTTGAGCGAGCAAAATGCAATCCAACTTCTACTACAAGGGTTACCAATCATCTAATGGAAGTAATACTAAAATAAATAATACAAAAACGGATCCATTTCATCTTTAAGCTCTCAAGTTCTTAAAGAATTCCCAAAAAAAAAAAAATTGAAACGATAAATACCTAGCGTCCAAAAAGATGAATCCGTCTTCACTGGGGAGAACAAATCATGCTAACATGAAAATGAAAAAAATCAGATAGTTTTAAAAAAAAAATCTCAAACTTCAACAAAATGATGAACAATTTAACTTTAAAATAAACTAACATTGAGATAAGGAGGGTTGCCTTTGATGCCAACTTCGACATGTTTGGACTGAATCTTACAGTAAAACTGTTTGGAGTGAACATTCGGCGGTAAGTTTATGTAAATATTCACCTCTTCCAAGGTTTGATCCCATTCAAATACCTTTTCACCTAAAAATTACAACAAAAAAAAAACGAAATTAAGCTTCCAAATCATGAAAACCTAAGAGAAGAACCATCGAAATATGAAGATAAAGGAAATATATGAATACCGTTGTGGAGAAAACTGTGTCGTTTTTCAGGAGCCAATTTCTCCGCCATTTTTGTAGGGTTTGGACCTTCTTTTTTGTCCCTATCTGTTCCTGAATGTTCCTTTTTCTTCTTCTCACGGTTTTTGCGAGAATTTTAAATTTTATACGCTAGATCATGTACTTTTAATTTCTACTTAAGGATAAACGTTTTAAGTAAATTAACTAAATCGATTTGTGAATGCATATGTTTTCACTTTTTCATCCTTCCTTTTTTTTTTGGTTAAAATATGCTTAAGTGCTTATACTCTTTGAAAATTTAAAATTTAATCCCTAATTTTCATTTTAAATAATCTAATCTCTCTTTTATAAATTTAAAAATATAACTTCAATTATTAATTTCATTAAAATCTCACACCAAAATACAAGCCAAAAACCTAATTGTGTTCTAAAAAGTTAAATGAAAGATGAAATTTTAAAAATTAAATTATATTATAAGTCCTTATACTTCTTATAAATTTAAAATTTAACCTTTATACTTTTATTTTTAAAAATTCAATCTTTACTTGTTCAAATTTTAAAAATTCAAATTTAAATGTTATAACTATTAAATTATTTTATTAAATTCAAATTCATGTAACTATTTTTAAAATAAAAATACATAAAATATTTAATACACCGACAATTGAATTTTTAAATTCCAAAAACAAGATCAAGAGTAAATATTCTATAAAAATATAATAAAATATTAAAAGATAAATATTAACTTTTTTTTAATCAAAACCTATTTTACTTCAAACAGTTCAAATATACACTAAATCGGAATAAAAACCGATTTTAGTTCAAATAGTTCATTCAACCGATTCGAGCTAAATGCTACTTTAAAAACTATTTTTATCACTGACCGTTAGGCAAAATTAGTGATCTGATACGAAGATTATATATAGTTGATGGAAGCTATCAACAAAACCAAAACAAAAAGAAGCTTAGTTTCCATCTATGACAATGATGTTCTCGACTCAGCGCTTCGCCTTTCGATGAGTCATTTGCTTTACGGGTTTCTTGACCTTTACGTTTTTGCCTTTGACGTTGAATTTATCATCATCGGAATCATCATCGTAATCATCTTTTGACCTCTTGCCCCGCTTTTTCTCATCTCCTCCAAAGACGATGATTTTCCTCGCATCTGACTGTTCCGAAACGTCAAACTTCTCCTTCGGTCTCCAAATAAAAAGAGACCTAAAGAAAAATGATTGAAGTTAGATGGCTAATGGTGAAGCCAGGAAATTGTTTTAGGCAGTAAAAAATAAATAGTTGTTTTTGAGGTATCAAAATGCAATTTTATCATTATTCTAACTTGATTTCCTAAAATCTAAAGGGACTAATAGCCGATGGCCATGATGACTGAAGTATTCGGTGTAATCGTTTTGTTTAATCGTTCCTTTGCAAAATCAGATTGAAAGAATTCTTATATAAGAGTAAAAAAACGGAGAAAGAATTCCGACCTTGAACTACCCGATGCCAAAACATCGTCTCGTGGATGTAGTTTGTTCACGGGAGTGATAGTAGTAATGTTCGGGTCCATAACCTCAGCTACTAATTGCCCCGTGTTTATGTCTATGAAATCGATAGGGTGTAGAGCAGTTCCGTTATAATTTTCACTGATGTAACGACCGATAACGGCTAGAGATTCTGAGGGATCCTGCACAAAAATGAACAAGGGAATCATTAAATATAAAAGAGATATGTTGTAAAACAATAACAGTATCCGGTTTTATGACCTTAGGATCCCATTCAGCTCGGAAAGGAGTCAAATGCCGATTGAAATCATGACTATGTACGATTTCCCGACTCGGTGAGTCCAAATCCCGGAAGATGGAATCCCATATGCGAAGGCGATTATCTTGAGACGTGGTAAGGATTTTAGTCCCAGAAAATGGAGAGAAATAGGCGGAGTTCACAACACGTCTATGCTCGAGATTAGCAAGAACAGATCCAGCTTCTAATCGACGCATATCCCACAAACGGGCCTATGATAAGAACGATGTTTGGTTGTCACAAGAGTACCGTGCAAAATAAAACACAAAAACCGAGCACGGCGATGTAATTAATAGTCTTACAAAGTGATCGTTTCCACAACTCAGCAAAAGATCTGGTTGAAAAGGATTACAGTGTAGACCGACGACTTTACTTCCTTTCTTATGGATCATTATTGCCTTACCGGTTTGGCTGTTGGAGCGACTATCGACCCTATATATGCCATAACAAAAATTTCAATGAAATTCGAGCATAACAAACTCATAGATTCATACTCAGGGTGCTTCCTGGCTTTACATCGGTAAGAAATTTACTCACAAGTAGAGGAAACCAAAGTTATCAGCCACAAGCACAACACCTCTCTCCAAGTTGATATCCATTCCGTAAAGCATCCTCCAACTCCCCGGACCCTAGAATGGTACAACTATCAGTCATGCTCAATAATATATTGAAAAAAGCATATTTTGAATGCATAAAGCATAAATCTTTGTCTCTTAGGTTAAAGAAATTTGAATCATTACCTGCCAACCATCTGGATTAAGATTCATTAAAGTTGATGAAATCCCGGTCTCTAAGTCTGTGCAACTGACAGTTCCATCCGAAGATGCAGCATATATCATACCATCATTTGCGGGACTGAACCTGCAACAGTTTGGATTCGAGAAAAAATACAGTATTTCCATAAAAATCTTTTCTTACACAAAGCAGCACACGAAAGACAAAATACAGAGTTCAGACAAGGATCGTTCACCTCATATTATTGAGTATGCAAGAGTGTATGTTTCCATAAACCGTCTTTTCATGCACTTTTGCAAAATCCCAAACTCCGAGTTGTCCTTTCTATTAAACGAATTAGAACAGAACAGAGAGACATGAATAGAGAATCAGAATCAAGATATTCTCATATTAATATAAATTTATACAGAGTAAGAACTTCTTGCTTAAGACTGGGTTGACCTTATCTCCGGACAAAAGGATGTGATTGTTAGTGGGATGAAACTCCAAACACGTTACTCTTCTACTGTGGTATCGGATAACAGCACAATCGACTTGATCCGGGATCACATACGCCGGCTTGATCTACGTAATGAATAAAAGAAAGCAATCAACAACCATGCACTAGTAACGGATATACCTCGAAAACACAACAGCCTAATTCACACCCAATTTACAATGACATTTCAAAATGACAAAATATATCGTCAAAGAACACAATCCAAACTCACACATGCACAGGATTTACGAACTCTATTCTCGCAATACAATTGAATTACAAATCAAATAACAGCACAATTGACTTGATCCAGGATCACATTAGCCAGCTTGATGCATGGAACAAATAAAAAAAAAGCAATCAACAAGCACATCCCAGTAACGGGTATATCTTGAAACCACAACTGCCCGATTCAGGCCAAAAGGAACTCGACGAAATGATACCAAAGAGAGAACTCACCGGGGTAATTCTAGGTTTAAGTTGTCGCTCGAACACAAATTCCACGGGGTTCTGAGTATTTACATGGGGTGCAGGGACAACACCATGCTCTGTAGCAACTCTATGTGGACATGCCATTGTAGTATGACCTTCACAAAATGTTGTAAAACAGACAATCAACCAAAAAAAACATCATCAACATAAATACAGTAGAAACTTTTCAAAAGAACATCATTTCACAACAAAATTACACATTGTTTATGAAACTTACCAGGCATTTTGCAAAGAAAACAAGGCTTCATTGGGCAATCAATATAGGTAGCTCCTTTAAACCCAGCTTCATGTCCCGTTTTCTTACACACCTAAACCCCACCAAAATATTACAAATTGCATATATATATATATACGCTTTGTTGAGGGAAACCAACTCTTTTCGGAGAAATCTTATGAAGTATAGTTTGCTCGAAGTTATAGACCACTTAATGAATTGGTATTATCTTTAGTCAAGTCGGGTTTTGTTCCCAGACTTTGGGAAAACTCAGAATGCCTATATTGGTTCAAGCACTACCATGGCAAATGACACCATTTACTTGGTAGGTAAATGGTAACCGCACGACAAGAATGCTCCATTCTAATGACGCGCTCTCACTCTATGGTCACTCGACCCAAAGACAATACCGACTCGTTGAGTGATCCATCAACTCCGGACCCGGCCACGTGACCCGTTTTCTTAATCAACTAAACTTCACCAAAATTTTACAAATTTCATATATATATAAACACTTTAAGGGGAGGCCGATTCCTTCAAACAAGTATGCAAAGTACAGTTGGTTCGTAACCTACGAATTCTTTGAAAGTTTTGTCTCCCAACTCTATGAAGAGCCTGAATTCAATGGAAGTTCAAACACTATCGATGGTAAATGATCATCATTTCTTTGATAGGTGACTATGCCACTTACGGTCCATTCCGAAAAGACACTAGCTCTATCAACCTGCAGTCTAAGCGGCTTTTTCAAACACTAGAGCTGCCCAACAAGTCGAAAAACAAAAACGTACAGGGGACAATAACGATAAATTGAGGGATTTATCGGACCCGAACATGCCACACTTCAAAAACTTTTCCGAAAATAAATCGAACTCCCCTCAACATATTTTTCTCTAGAAAAAATGTAACCATTTAAAAAAAAAACTATAATGTACTTACTTTACAAACTTTCTTGAGGCTAATAGTAATGGGTGATTTTCCTTTCTTTTTCGTATCATTAAACTCCTCAGTTTTCTCTTCGTTTTCATTTTCTTGTTCTTCTTCCTCATCATCATCATCTGATGAGCTTTGTTCAGAGTCTGTATCTCTCTCAATAAGTACCTTAGGGAACGCCGTTCTTCTTACTTGCGGTGCCATGTTTTCCCAAAGAACGATAAATGAAGACAATACAGTGATCGGATACGAGGAAATTGAAAAAAAAAAGAAAAAAAGAAAAGGAGGAAATCAAAGTGTTTTTTTTTCTCTTTTTGGGGCAAAAAGAGGGAAAATGTATGCGAGGAAAAAGAACCGACTTTTGCTTCGGAGTAATTGGAACGTCGACGCACACGTGTTGTTTGATTTTACTGGATTGTCCTTACTATGGTACGGATGAAGGGTCTTGTGAAGTTGGGGTTAGTTTCGGGATTACGTTTGGGTTCGTGGCGGGAGATGACGTGGCTCATTTTATGCCGCTAGGTGTCTCCCACATGGAGCTTTCAAAACGGTGCCGCGTTTGGCCTGTGACCTTTTTGGAATAGGTTGGGAAAAGTATACCGGAGGCCCTAGTACGAATAATAAATTACATTTCCTTCCCTACACTCAAAAAATGGATAAGTTACATTTTTAACATTAGATCTTAAAGTAAATCGGTTTATTTGTTAAAAATTTTATATAATTTTATCATTAAAAACTTATTTTTATTTGGCAGCATGAAGTATAAATGATACGTCACGTATAACTATCTAGTTATTTTGTCAGTCAAGTCAAATTTTAATAATAAAAACGATGAATTTTTTAATAGAAATGACTAATTTTTTCTTTGATCTATCGGATAATGACTAATTTACCCATTGTTTTGAATAAAATAGGCAAAATGCAATATAACTCCTAGTACATGAGTCTCCATAATACTTTTACCAAATAGATTGAATTTTGCTAACAATCATTGTGCTATATGGACTTTTCGTATTTTTTGAATTTAGAAATTTCAGTCTCAACTCGAATAGTAACAATTAAATTCGTTCAATCAAATTATGCTATTAATAGTGTAATATGAGTAAGTTGTGGATTTAATCCATTTTTTAATTTGATATTTTTAATCTTTATACTTTTTTTTATTTCTAAAATTAACTAAAATAAAATATTTTATTGATATTATATGAATATAACAAGTTAGCATGCCATTATATGTATGATAAAATGTTTGGCACAAAAAAAAACTTAAAAATAACAACATTTAACCTTACGAATTTAACAATTATTGTTCGAGTTATTATTAAAATTTCAAAATTACAAAAATTTACGAAAAAAAACCAAATTAAAGTGTAAAAGTTCAAACATGCAACTTATCCATAATACCAAGACTAATAACAAATTTTGACCTTTAGAAAAAATAGAATGCTCCATTTTTAGCTTATCAATGTAAAATATGCATGAATTAGTTCTTACAATGTGTGGCAGTAGACTTATCTGTCCAAGTTTAAAGGCTCGCTCGACCCGTTTTTTAAAGTTTGTAATATTGTATATTATATAATTTATAACACATAAAAATTAAAATCTATAGTAATTTATATATTACTATAATATAAACATTAAAAAAATTAAGATAATTATATATAAAATTATAACAAATTAAAAATAAATAATTATTATATATTAAAGTAAAGCAAATATAAATATATGTTTTAAATTTTTGAAAAATAGTATGTACCTAACTTAAAATGAGCTTGGCTAGTAATTTGTAAATATACGATGATTTAGAAAAAAAAATTAAATTCATATTTTAGTCAAATTAAAATTAAAAAAATATAAAATATATTAATATCATATTTAGATCTAACACTAATCCAACCAATTAATTTAATCGTATTTATTATTATACTCTAGTTTCCATTAAAGGCACAAAAGTTCTTCCATTATATATACACATACAAAAAGGGGGTTGAGTTTGCATTTTGATTCGCTTGCTATTATTTAAAATGGATTAGGAGAACCGACCATTAAAGGACAAACTTTAGTTGAGAATATGGCTGATTCATAGCAAGAATCCCCATGTTTCATGACCTAATATGTTATACTTTTATTGTAAAATATGTTATAAATTAAATTTATATAAAAATGTTTTTTTATTCAATAATTTACATATGTATGTTGTGGTTTGAATTTTATTTTAGTTGAAAATTTTATGATTGATTAAGTCTTAATTCGATTGATATGGTATTATTGTTAATATAAAAGGATGTGGGTTCAAGTGCGCTGAAGCACATTATTCTCTTATTTATGAATTGTAGAGAGGTTAGGTCTAATTCTAGGCATTATATAAAAAAGATCAGATATGATCAGAAACTATAACTATTAAAATTGTTGTCATTGTAGAAGGACGTGGATTCGAGTGTATTGAAGTACGTTATTTTTCTATTTATGAGTTGCAGAGAAATTACCTAATTTTAGACATTATATAAAAAAAATTAGATAAAATCAAAATCTATAATTATTAAAATTTAATTCCTCGAAAATGGACGGTGGAAAGATTATCTATAATTAAACCATAATTAATTCCTCAATACACATCTTAATTATGACTGTAAATCTAATAATATCTACCATTCGGATAAACCCAAGCTTTTTATTTAATTTTATTAATTATTTCAGCGCCTCCTTGGTTTTACAAAAGAAAAACTCTAGGCGCCGCCACAAGTGTTTTAGTGGATTCTCTACTGACAACCTCACGCGAACTCCGTTAATTTAACCAATAATAATCACCCACGTCACCATATTTCTCTATTTGTCCTAAGTCATTAGTGGATTAGGTTCAGACGAGGACAACACCGTAATTTCTCCACCACTTCCCCCTTCGCTTTTAAGGCATCTTAGTACCCCGACAGTGTTCTTAGATTGCAATTAAGCTTCGTCTCAGTTTACTAATTTTTAAAAAATAAAAATACGAAATTACAAAACTATAATTTTATTTGGAGTTTTTCTTTGGGAAACCGGGGATTCTCTTTTAGCTACTTGATTGTTCTTGTGTTTGTTTGATGGGAAAATTTTTTCCGGGAAAATAACCGGTCATGAGAAAGTCGTCTTTCAAGGATTCACTCAAAGCGCTCGAAGCTGATATTCAACATGCCAATACTCTGTATAACCTTTTTTTTCCCTCTCTTTTTATGTGATTATATATATATATTTTATTTGCTATGATTTTCTATTTATGTATCAAGTATTTTCTCTGCTACTGTGATTGCTTGAAGACTTTTGACTTGCAATTTCTTTTTAAGGGGAAAAAATGGTGATGTAAAGGAATTTATATTTAAAAAAAGGTCGAAATTTGAATAGAAAATTATGGGTTTCTCTCTGAATCTGCAATGATTGTTGTTGATTTTGTGTGGAGTTGATTGTTTCTGCACTTTGTGTTTGACAATAAAAGGTTTCAAAGCAGATTATTGAAGTTATTCTCAACATTCTATTCCAGCATAGCTTATCATTCATTCCAAAACGTAAACATGCATGTATGTATGTATGTATGAAAGGTTTCTAAGCAGGTTATTGAAGTTATTCTCAACATTCAATTCCAGCATAGGATATCATTCTTCCATTCCAATGGTTTAGGCACAGGGGTGAATCCAAATTTTTTTTAAGGGCCGAAATTGAATAATAAATTTGAGAGATTAAAATTTAATTTTATAATGTATCAATTTATGATTTCATCATTTTTAAAGGGATTAAAAATAATTTTCTTCATTTTGGGGGACAAAGTGCAATTTTGCCATAAATTAATTTTAATTTTTATGGGGGGACTTAAATAGCAATTTTTCCATTTGAGGGGTGCCAAGGCCTTCCCTCAGATTCGCCCCTGTTTAGGCATGTATGTATGCATCGATAATATGTCTGTATGTATTTATGTGTATGAATGGATGGATGAATGCGTGTGTGTGTGTGTGTGTGTGTGTATGATGCACATGCTTGGAATATGGATATTGGATTCACAATAATCGGCAAGACAATGGAGGATTATGTTTCACATATAATCGATAGGACATCATTGAACATTGTCCTTGTATCTGTTACAATGCCGAACCAAGTGAATATTACTAAAACATCATTAATCCCTACTAATGTCAAAGATTTATGGGTGCCGAACCCTAGTAATGACATTCATTTTCGACATTCTTTTTGCTTTATCATCGGCCCTGCTTGATGTTTAACCCTGTGTTTTTATCGGTACATTTTCAGGGCTTTAGATTATCCAAGGGAAAGAGACGGAGCACGTCTTCAAATGAGACTGTCCTACAGTCCAGCCGCTCAGTTTTTCCTTTTCCTCGTTCAATGGACCGATATTCAACTCGCCGGTGCCCTCGGTTTACTCAACATACATATTTATATGGTAATGTTTCTTCCCGCCATACAATTGTCGACAAAATTATCTTTTTATTCTTCGAAATCGTAATCTGATGGATCAACGCAGACCTATGCTGATGGCAAGACCACCATGTCCGTTTACGAGAGGAAAGCCAGCATTAGAGAATTTTATGGTGAGTTCGAACGGGATTGCTTAGCTCGTTTTAAGTAAAATCCGGGTTCTCACTAGCTTTCTTTTTCGTGTAGCGGTAATATTTCCTTCTTTATTGCAACTTCAAAGAGGAATCACTGATTTGGAGGATCGAAAACAGAAAGAAGCTTGTACCGTAAGGTACCGTAGGAAGGATGAATCCGCAAGGGGGAAGATCTCGGAAATCGACTGTGAAAGGGAAGACGAGTGCTCGATTTGCATGGAGATGAATGGTCTCGTCGTTTTACCTAATTGCAGCCATTCTATGTGTTTGAATTGTTACAGCGATTGGTAAGTTACTCATTTCTCATAGTATAGCTTATTTGATACAGCGTTTGTAGGCTAAACCGAGTCTGTAAATATTTGAGATGATATCGTACATTCTCGAGTATAAACTTTTTTCGGGTAATACGGTTAGGGGTATCCCTATGTTTTTCGAGGATCTAATCCCCTTCTTGGCCACATTCCGAGTCATACCCAAACCTGGGTTTGACAAGGAAAGCTATATTAGCGGTTTCCATTCACGAGGCTCTTCACGATTCATGTTCAAAATGTTCCAATGTTGTATTTCTTTCTTGTTTTTCAGGCACGACCGGTCTCAGTCCTGTCCGTTTTGTCGGGACAGTCTCGTAAAGGTCGACTCTTGTGACCTTTGGATTTACATAGAACAAAGCGAGATCGCCGAGTTATCGTCGATCCTTAGAGAGAATCGTAAGAGGCTCTTCACGTACATTGACAGATTGCCCCTCATCGTCCCGGATCCTGTATTTGCTCCCTTTGACGTCCATGTTCATTAGTTAACCCGACTTCTTATACATACGAGGCAGATTAAACTGCCTGTATATAATAACTAGCATGATATGTATACCCCTATCATACTTACTGTTTAAAAATGTAAATGGTTTCTGGTTCAAGCCTCCATGATTTCCAGTGGCCAACGAGCTTATGACCGATCTTTTGTTCTCGTAAAATCGAGGTCGATTTTCTTCCTGATGATATCTACCGCTAGTTCGTTGTTGATGTTGAGCATTTTAACACAAATTTTCATCTCCACCCGTATCTATCCTTTGTACCAAGCAAAGCTTTAGGGTTTGGATTATTTCAGATATGGATCGGTTTCTGGTTTTTTCAAATTTCTGTTGTTTTGGTTTTTGTTCATTTTGAGTTTCGGTTATTCAAGTTTCTTTAGTCGGGTAGTTTGGAGGGGGGTTAATTTAAAATTTATACTCGCATTCAAATCATTTTGGGTCAAGGCTATTTTGGATTTAAGTCAATTTAAGTTTATATAATTTCAACAAGGAGATTTTAAAATTTTGAGGAGTCAAAGGTAAAATTTTTATTTAAAAGGACTTAAATTGAATGTTTAATAATTATGAGGGACTAACAGTTATATTATTCAACTTAAACAAGAGTGGCCAAAGCCCTGTAAACTGCAATGGCACAAGGGGCGTAACAGGAGATAAGTCGGGGCCTTCGCCCTTGGGTAAGTGGTATAATATTCTTTTTAGTTTCTCTTAAAATTAATGTTTCAATTTAATTTTTAACCCTTTTAAATGGAAAAAATTGTAATTTTGACCCTTTAGAAAATTATTTAAGTCGATGTCAGTTATTTTAATCTTTAACATGATTTTTAACTTTGACTTCCAAAAATTTTGTAATTTTATCTCAAATAAAATATTCTTGCATTCACATGCGCACACATATACTAGATATATTACATTACAACTCAATCATGATGTTAATAAATATAAGGAAAATATTTGGAACATTGTTAATAGAATTTTTAGACTTTACAAATAATGTTGGGGTTGGCAAGTGTCCAATAAGACTATAGTAAGATATTAAAAAAGGAGATTCGTGACAATTTTTTAATACTGTTTGTGGAATAAAAAAAGTACACTGTCGAATACAAATTATTTACCCATACATAAATTTATTAAAAGTTTGTATAAAGACAAATGGATATTTTATATATGTCTTAAGCTTAAATCTCACAATGTATGATTTTTTATTGATTTACAAAAGTATGAAAAAGACAAATACACTATCGCAATAATATAACTTATTTATAAAATAAATTGATACTTTTTTAATTTCGTAACCGAATTAATACCCGATTGAATGGTGACACCAATTTAATTATTACTTATCATATCGTTGATCAATCTTTGAATTGAGAGGAACGAAGACCCTTCGCTAACAATTGATTTCCTAGCAATTTCAGCCATTTCCTTCACTTTCTTCCGAGCCTCATTGCGTTCATCCATTACTTGCTTGACCGCTTTCTCAATCTCATCAGCCATCACGACGTCGTCGACTTTAAGTTGTTCGTAGTCGAGTCTTAGTTCCACTGCTAACTCTAATTCCTTCATCATCTTAAATACATTCAATTTTTGTTCGGCGTACATAGGCCATGTTACCATCGGCACCCCAAACCACAAGCTTTCGAGGATCGAGTTCCAACCACAATGAGATACGAACCCTCCTATAGCTTTGTGAGCTAGAATCTCCACCTGCGGTGCCCACCCATATATCATCATCCCCTTCCCTTGGATCCTTTCTACAAACCCTTCCGGCAACATGTCCTCACTGCAATGAACGCCTCCCGAATCATCATTTCGTGGTGGCACGCGCAAGGACCATAAGAATTTGTATCCACTTTGCTCGAGTCCAAGTGCTATTTCTTTGACTTGGGGTGCAAGAAAATGCCCAAAGCTTCCAAAACAAAGAAATATCACTGATGATTAAGGCTGTTCATTGAGCCATTTCATCACCTTTTCACGTTGAGCCAAGTCGAATTTAGTATGAAGCTTACAATTTATATCAAGCACCGGCCCAACGGGGTAAACCGGGGGATTTCCGTGATCAGAGAAACTACTAATAGCATAAGGTTCAAGCTCCTCAAATGTATTAACCACAATTCCTTTGACAGCCTTGAACTTTTGAGCAGTCATCATAAGCAAAGGATAACCGTTATCCTTGTCAAACAAAGCCGAAGGCAAAACATTGAGAGGAACGGGATTGATAAATCCCGGGATCAGTTGGTCGGGATCGGACTGCTTAAACTCGGGGCTACCCCGAATCTCACCTTGTCGAGTCATCAAGTGAAAAAAAAGACTCAAACACCCTGCATTAGCTGTTAAAAATATATACGAAGGGACGTTAAATTCACGAGCAACATCGACCAGTGATACAAACAACAAATCGAAAACGAACCCTACAAATGTTACCGAATCCAATCTTGATCTCGACAAAAGGTCAACGACAAAGTCTTTCAAAAGCGGCGTATGTATTTCCCTGACGACATTAACGTGATCTTGGATCGACTGCGAATGATTATCAACAATCGAATGACAATGTTGTTGTTGAAAAACATCCATAAAATCGATTCGATCAAGTTTTGAGGCCTTGACCGATTCGATATAAGCATCGGCGAAAGGATCGGAAGGCAATTTAACAAAAACAACGCTGATCGAAATCCGATCATCGTGATCAACAAGACGCTTTGCGAATTCAAGAACTGGGATCAAATGGCCTTTACTTGTTGACGGAACAAATATTAGCTTTGCTTTCTTCATTCTTCTTCAAGCAAAAAGTTCAAAAAGAGAGTATAAATAATGGATAATTTATTTGAACTTTTTTTAAAAATAAATAAATGAGACCCACGTTTCTTTTTTTAAAAATTCTATTTTTTCTTTAAAATATTCTACATTGAGTGTACCAGTTAATAATTCATAAATAATTCAAATTATAAATAAAAAATAAATAGCTTGTTTGAATGTTACGGCTATTATTTAATTTAAAAGATTCCAACAACTTTCAATGATTTATTGATTTTATGGAAGTAAATAATTAAAAATTAGAAGAAAAAAAGAAGTCTTGGTGGATTGGTTGTAATGATAATTATTTATTTTTTAAATATTTTAAAAAACATTTGAACAGCTCTAGGTATTGATTTTAGGCCTAATGACAAGAGAATGTGGATTCGAGTGAACTGAAGCACATTCTCTTTCTATTTATAGGTTTGGGAGAGACTGTGGGTAGTTTTAGATGGTGTATTAGAAGTACCTATGTTACTATGTAAAGTTGATCTTAGTTTTTTTACTAAAAATTGTTTTAGATTAGTCCTTGTATATTAAAAAATTATTCAAATCATGACATCGTTACAATTTGTCATTAAATTACTGATAATTTGAATAAAATATATCATACTCAATTGATTTACTTATGGCCAACCTTGACTTTTAAAAAACTTAACTATCCCCCCATAAACTCCATGTATTTTTGAGTTGTCATGTAGCTGAAAATAAATACGGGCATATTGGGTTTTGTTCAATTACATGTTAGTTAAAAAATACATGGATATTTCCAAGAAAGATGGTTGAGTGTTTTTATGGGTCTGGTCGAGTCATGAGTAAATCAATTTATTTTTGGCCATCTTGGGTAAATCAATTAGGTATGATATACTTTTTCTAAATTGTTAGTAATTTAACTATGAAATGTAACGGCGTCATGATTTTAATAAATTTTTAACGTAAAAAAACTAATCTAGAGCAATTTCTAATAAAGAGACTAAAATAAACTTTATATAATAATATAGAGACTCCCGATAGACTTTGATGTTAAATTTATCATTATGCTTAAAATATTTTATGTATTCATTTCTTTGCTTAAATTTAAAATATTTTCTTGTTAAAATCAATTTCACCTTCAACCCTTAGTTATTTGAGGTAATTAGTGGTAGTTGATTAAAGATGTGTATTAATATTTTTATTTTTAGGAATAATGGGAAAAATATATTAACAAATAAAAAAGTTAAAATATGTCACAGATCCATGTCTTTTCTCAAATTTAGAATTCAATCAATGTACTTTTATTTTTAAGAATTTAGTCTTATTTTTCAAATTTCAAAACTTATGTCCAACTGTTAATACTGTTATGATTATTTTGTTAAATTTAGGTTCATTATAACGTCATTTTTTAGTGACATTGCTGTCAAGCGAATATTTTTTTATTTCAAAATATCACACCAACAATTTTAACAAAAAAAATTAACAATGTTAATAGTTGAAGTCAAATTTTGAAATTTGAAAAGTAGAGGGACTAAATTCCAAAATTTAAAAGTGGGCTTATAACATATTTTACCCTAAAAAAATTGGAATTGCTTATCATCATCGAGCAAATTATGGAAATTTGATGCAATGAAAATATAAAAGGCTCTAGAAGCCATTGAAAAGTGATAATGATAAAGAATTCTATGTGTTGGTCTGATGGTCAAGGTGTTTACCGCCCCCAGTTGTGGCTTATGTTTAAGTCGCGTTACTGTTAGGGCTTTGCCCTCCTCTTATAATTCACTAAAAAAAAGTGATAATGATAAAAATAATAAGAGTTAAAGTGAAATGTGTTTTACCTTTTAAAGGGAGTGTATAAATTCATAAATACTTGTTTGATTTATGAAGTAAATTATCCTTATAAATATAGTGAAATAGTTAGGATATAATTGCCATGCCAGCATTTTGCATTAGAAGGCAACAATTTCTGTCTTGCATAACACTTATGTACATAATGAGGGCCATGATGTTTGGTGTGATGGTTAGATTGCATTTCAATCTTATAAATGTACTTTGTTCAGTTGGAATCCCGAGTATCTCGATCTTATTTTACTAGAGTTTACTAAGTGCTAAGTGTTTTAACAATGATGATTGAATTTATATTTAGGATGTGTTTCAAACATGCAAGTCAATAATGCTATAGTATAGGGCTAGGTATCGATGCACAGGGACCATGTATTGATATCTCTGCCCCTACACCTCTAAATTTATGGCTTTTAAGCTCAAATTAACCTTGAACCAGGTCTTAATGTTATAGTTTTGTAAAGATACCTTAGAAATGATTTGAAAAGTTTATTAAAACCTTAGAAAATTATCTTTTAATGAACCAAGTGAAAAGTGACTTGATTTTTGAAAGAAGACTTTATTGTCTCATTTTCGAAAGTCTGCATTTTAAGTCGATTGAAAAACCCGAAAACTAGTTTTAGGATTTTACCTCTTCTTAACACTTGGAAATCAATTTGATCATAGTTTGAAATGTATAGCAAAGTTTTAGAAATATGGAATCATGGATGTATTAAATCCTTTAAATTTGTTTTATGATAAATGCTTTCCATAAGAAATTTTGTAAGTACAAACATTGTATCTGTGTGATATCATTCATTCGTATTAATCGTCAGTGTCGGTGAGGAGTGTTACAATTTTAAGCTTAAATCTTACAATATGTAATATTTTATTGATTTAGAAAAATACAAAAAATATCATCATAATAATATAACTTATTTTGTAAAATAAATATTTTTTTTATCATTTTCCAATTGATTTAATTCCCGGTTGACTTGACTTGTGACATTAACTCAAATCTATCCTATCATATCCTCAATGAATCTTTGAATTGAGAGGAATGAAGATCCTCCATTGACAATTGCTTTTCTAGCAATTTTAGCCATTTCCTTCACTTTCTTTCTAACCTCATTGCAATCATCCATTACTTGCTTGACCGCTTTTTCCATCTCGTTGGCCGTCACAACATTGTCGATGTTAAGTTGTTCGTAGTCAAGTCTTAGCTCCACCGCTAACCTTAATTCCTTCACCATTTTAAATGCGTTCATTTTTTGTTCAGCGTACATAGGCCATGTTACCATCGGCACCCCGAACCACAAGCTTTCGAGGATTGAGTTCCAACCACAATGGGATACGAATGCTCCTATTGCTTCATGGGCTAAAATCTCCACCTGTGGTGCCCACCCGTCTATCATCATCCCCTTCCCTTGGATCCTTTCCGTGAACCCTTCCGGAAACATATCTTCATTGTAACAAACTCCTCCTAGAGCATCGTTTTGTGATAGTTGCGGCGGTGACGATGATTGCACGCACAAGGACCATAAGAACCTGTATCCGCTTTGCTCAAGTCCAAGTGCTATTTCTTTGACTTGGGGTGCAAGAAAGCGCCCAAAGCTTCCAAAGCAAAGAAATATCACCGATGATTGAGGCTGTTCATCGAGCCATTTCATCACTTTTTTGTGTTGAGCCAAGTCCGACTCAGTGTGTGGCCTACAATTGATATCAAGCACTGGCCCGATGGAGTAAACCGGGGGATTTCTGCCATTGGAGAAATTGCTAATAGCATAAGGTTCAAGCTCTTCAAATGTATTAACCATAATCCCTTTGGCAGCCTTGAACTTTTGAGCAATCATCATATAAGCAGGATAACCATTATCCTTGTCGAACAAGTCAGAAGGCAAAACATTAGGAGGGACGGGATTGATAAATCCCGAGATCAACTCGTCTGGATTGGACCGTTTAAACTCAGGGATATCTCGAGTCTCACCATGTCGGGTCGTCAAGTGGAACAAAAGACTCAAGAACCCTGCATTAGCGGTTAAAAATATATACGAAGGGATTTTGAATTCATGAGCAACGTCGACCAGTGGTACAAACAGCAAATCGAAAACAAACCCTGTAAAAGTCGTCGAATTTAAACTCGATTTTGACGATGAAATGTCAGTGACAACGTTTTTCAAAAGCGGCAAGTGCGTTTCCACAAGGTCAATGACGTGGTCTTCGAACGACTGTCGATGATGATCAACAATCAAAGGAACATCGATGAATTTGAATCGGTCGGGCTTCGAGGCCTTGACTGATTCGATATAAGCATTGGCGAAAGAATCGAAAGGCGATTTAACGAAAACGACGGTGATCAAAATCCGGTTATCATGATCAACGAGACGCTTTGCGAATTCGAGAATTGGGATCAAGTGGCCTTTGCTTGTTTGTGGAACGAATATTAGCTCTACGTTCTTCATTTTTATTGATGTAAAAGTTCATACTGAAACTTAATAGAGAGAATGAGAGTTTAAATAATGGATGTTTATTTGGAAATTTTAAAAAAAAAATGATATCTTCGTTGTTGTTGTTGTTTTTTTAATTCCATTTTTTAGTTTTTTTAATGATTTCCATGTTTTTAGTTAAAAATATATTTTACTGTATAATTCATAAATAAAAAATAAGTTGCTATTTTTCAAATATTTTAGATTTAAATGGTTTCTAGATATTGATTTTAGTCATAATAACAAATTTAACCTTCCATGTTTATTTTTTGTTTAATTTGATCCTTATTTTTCTAGTTAAATTTGAGAGAGTTAACTCATTTATTTATTTAAATAATCTCATTATAAATTTTGATCATATCTCCTCTTTTTGATACAATACTTAAAATTACTCATAGTCCTCCAACCCATAAATAGTAGGATAATGCACTTCAATGCACTCGAGCTCACGTCCTCCTACATTGATAACAATGTTTATGCCAATCAAGCTAATACTCAATTGACAACTCATTTTTTTAAACAAAAATACTTATTAAAATATTATTTTTGATAATATTGATACAATAGTCTGTGACAATCCATGTATGCTTTATGTCAACGTAGCACTTTTAATTTTATATATGTCATGTCAATAAATAATTTTAAAAAAATATTTTAAAAAAACAAAAAATTCAAAAATTTGAAATAAAGAAAGAAAAGAAAATGAATTTTCACATGAGTTGTAATATTTAAAATTTTAATATTTTATTCAATATTTCCATTAAAAACAACAATTCCACTTCAATAGTCAAATTATTATTATTATTTGATAAGGTTAAATTTCAACGTAAAACGTTAAACAATTCAGGTTTAATTTTGAAAGATGGGATCAAACAAATTTGAAAATTTACCAAAGCTGTTGGCATGTGTATGTTGATAGCAGAAATTTATTAAAAAGAAAAGGTTCAAATTATTGGCAATGAAATGCACGAATGGTAAAATAATTTATAGTAGTCCTTTTGACATTATAATTAATTTATAAATATAATGCTTTCGATTGAGTCTTAGCCTAATTGATATGGGTATTGTTGTCAACATAAGAGGACACGGGTTTGAGTGCACTGAAACGCATTATCTTCCCATTTATGGGTTGGAGAGGAAATACGGGTAATTCTAGGCATGATATCAAAAAGAACATATATGATCAGAACTTATAATGAGATTGTTCAAAAAATAAATAAATACAAATACAATGATAAATAGATAAATGGTAAGTTTCACTGGTTTTATAATTCACGGTTTTGAACGATTCACGAGTCATTTGATTTAATCTTTTTTTCTAGACTAATATCCCAACCAGTTTCTGGTCCAATTAATTGGTCATTTCCGATTTAAACAACGTTGAATAAAAGTATATACCGATGAAATTTTAAAAAATTGAAATTAATTTTCTTGTTTAACTTTGAACTCGATTAACTTCATTGGTTGGATTGAAGCATTTATCTTCAAGTTACTTGTAATTAACAATTCCAATGTAAAAAATAGTCTCCCTCCTTACATCGCTCCATTTAAAATCTCAACATTTAGTTCTCTTATTTTAACTCGATTCGTTCATACAAATCCTTCATCTATAGGATCAAATAATGTTAACATTTTGCCATTTTGGCAAATCCTAAAACTTTAGGACTTTGAATTGTTAGAGTTCGAGTATCGTATTTTAGTTTCAAGTCCCATCACGTGTAAATCATATCCAAATTTATTATGATCTATATCCAGATATATTTTGATTTTGATTTTATTACATTGTGTTGAATTAATTTTAATTCTAATTTATTAGATATGCTATTTTTATAATTCATTCTATATTTCCGATAAACTCCCTAAAATATTGAAAATTAATTTCTCTACTGCTATAATTGGTAAATCAACTTTTATAATCCTAAAAGTACTTGTTGCCGATAAAATCATGTGGAAATCCTTCTATGATATTTGTAAACTGCTTGTTTCACTCAATAATCTTATAATAAACTCTATGCTAATGTGATTCTTAATTTTACTAAATTAGATTGCTAGTGTTCTCTAAAAAAACATATGCAAGGTTGTTTAAATTAGATGACTGATTAAACCGAGAACTGATAGGGATATTTGTTCGGAAAAAGGTAATGAATCGATTGATTTAGAAACCGATACAGGCTGGTTCTGAAAACCTTGAACGTAAGTACCCTTTCGGAAATCGTAAGGAAGATAGCAATTTCCAATAACAAATAAGGACACGTACAACCAATGTTACTAAGAATGCGAATCAATTACGAATAAAAACTAGAACACAATTAGTTACTTCTATAAAAACATAATTCGACAGAGTAGTCTTCTTCCAGGAACGAAATATGATATATTCAAATGTAAAACACCATTGATAGTGTCCCAAAAACAAAATTGTGAAGATAATGAAGAACAACACACCCCAAGTAGCAAACACATTTTAAATAAAAAAGTTCATTACCCACTTAAATCTTAGATGGTTAAAACTTACTCCTTGCTCGAAAGGTATTAGTGCGTTTATTTACAGTTAGTGTAAAAACAACAACGGTGACGATAAAATTAGATATTATAACCTGAGAGAAAATAAGAAAACTAAACGCTACCCACTAAAAGTAAATCCCATTTAAAGTAGTCCTAACTCTTTATGCCTTCGTATATTTAAAATTTAATCACTTCATTTTTATTTTTAAGGGATTTAATCAGGTTAACTGTCTCAAAATTCTTTTGTCAAATTAGCTATGTAATATTTTGAAATAATAACTTTTTTCACTTGATAATCAATTAACCATGTAAGAAAAAGATTTGTAATAAGACTTGTATTTTTAACTTGTTCATTGTGAAAAGAAATTATATACCAAGTTCTTCGTTATAATAATTACTAACCCTAAACTTGCAATTAAATTGAGAAATTTACTACTATTTTTCCTAAAACACAAAATTAATTTTTTTTTAAATATAAGGAGAGTGCATAAAATTAAAGCAGGCACAAGTATTTTTAGTCTTTATTTCTACAAGCCAAAATTTACAGCACATATTAAAAAAAAAAGACGAAAAATTAAAATTAAAAAAGAGAGCAAAAAATTCAGAAAAATCACCTGCTTTTGCTATCGTAATCAACGATCTCAGAATCAGTAACGGATCTCGAATGTTGAACAATAGATCGACCGATCGAATTGATCCAATCCTCTTTCTCTTTCTCCGTATCAGCGATGAAATACATGGTGGAATCTCGAGTAGAGAGCTCAAAAGCGAATGCCTTATTGACGATATCCTCAGCTCCTTTGACGGTAAGGCAAGATCCTACTGAAACAACACCGCGAGGAGAAGATCGGCGGCTGACTGAAGCCGGATCCTTGAACCATAACAGTTTGCCTTGTTTCAAGATGAACCAACGGCGTCGCCAAGTCTTGATGTAATCACCTTGTTTGGTCAACCAACCGGCTCGTTCCGGGTTGGTCCAGAACTCGACGCCTTTATAATCATCGGGATTCGGGTCCTGACCCGTTGCCGCTCGCCATAGATTCTCCATTTTTTTGAAGAAAGGGAGAGGAAAATGGCGTGTTTTTGAGTGAGATGTGGAATTAGATTTGGATTTTTTTTGGGGGGTTAATGGGAGTCGGTCGAAGATGCCTTTGTCTTTTTCAAAACGTCGACGTTTATGTGATAGATACGTGCATTTACCCATGTGAGGTCAAAGATATATATACTTTTACAGCGGTGAAACTCGAACTCGAGTATTTAGTATCTAAAGCCTTAAACCCTTTGTCTTAATAATTTTAGAATCGATTCAATTAGTTTATATAGTTTGATAAAATGTATAGTTAAAAATTTATAAAAATAAAATATATTAATAAATTAATTTTATTGATTTGTATTGACTTATAAATTAATTAATCTATTATCTCATTCTAAATTCATACCTCGATTAATTTTTAATCTAACTGATCCGATCAATTTTTGTCAAACATGCTAAAGCTTTATTAATTTAAAATGTATTTAATTTAAGTTTCTTTTTCTTTGTTGATAATGTGTAATAATTTTATTAAAATATACTTTAAAAATTTATATTATTAGTACATTTTGAATTCTTTTAATAATTTAGCTTTATTAATTGGTGAATTTAAAGTTTAATTCTAAGTTTTGTACTTGAGCTCGATAAAGTTTGTATGTATTTAAATTTAAACTCGGCTCGATATTTAAGCATATGATTAATAATATGTTATGAGAAATAACGTGATTTAATAATATAAAATATTTTAAATATATGTTAAAAATGAAAAATCCGATAAAGTTTATGAACGTTTGAGTTAAATATTATTAAACTTGAAGTTAATTCGATCAATTGCTTGAACTCAAACTTGACTTAATAATTATCAAATTGAGTTAGAGTAATTTTTGAATACCAATCTTATTTACATCCCTAATTGTATCGAGGTTAGCAATTGAATTTTATTTTCAAATTTGATAAATAAAGGACTAAATCAAAATGTTTTTGAAAGTTTAAAATCAATTTTCTGATTAAATAACACGTGGAGTGAGTGGGTTGGATGATGAGCTCACACCACATGCTTGTTGCTGATTAGTAGCCACATGTTTGGATTCAACCACTTTTTCGACTTTTTCTTGGCAACCACTTCGGCTTTTTTTTTATATTAATAATTTGGTAATTATTTTATATTTAGGTTAAATTTTTTTGTCATTAATTTTTAAAATTGGTAATTGCTTTTGCATTTGAGTGATTTTTTTAAAGTTAGTTTATGATATTTCTTCTAAAACTTTAAAGTTTAGATCTTAATTTGAGAATAATTGTTAAATTTAAATTTTAACGTGAGAATAATTATCTAATTCAAGCCGAATAATTATTAAATTTAATGATTAATTTAAAGAAGAAAAAAAATTTAAGCCCAAATGAGATAAGAGTTACTAAATTTAACCTCTAATTAATGATTTAAGATATGTATATGACATTTTAATATTAGGGTGTATTTAGCATTACATTTAAGAAGCACTTTTTAGACAAAAATATTATTAGATAATACTTTTACAAAATAAAAAATTAGTTCAAAAGTTTTTTTTAATTAAAAATTTTAGCTTATCCCCAAATTTTAAATTTGGTTTTATTCGTATTTAGTTCCTGAATTTGATGACTTCTTTCGTGGCCTTTGGATTTTTTTTTCTATCTATATTAGTATTAAATTTTTCGATAAACTTTGTCCTTTGAACTCGATTTATGTAAAATTATCGTATGAAATTTTTTAAGATTTTAAATAATTTTTTAAAATATTTAAATAATTATATATTACAATTTTAAAGTGTCTATCGAAATCTAAGTTGTCAACTCATGGATTAAGTATTGATTTATCCATTTTTGTTTTTCTCCGGTTAAGGGAACAAGCTAGTAGAAGAGCTACGAACAATTTGATTATCATTTCGAATCAAAACTTGAATTTTAGAAGTGAGATTTAATCGAATTAAAATTCTGGGTTGAGCTCGAATTTTCTTTATCCTTCAGATTTTCTCTGTTCAATTCAATTTTGGTTAATGGATTGCACTTACAAGAACCCAAATGCACCCATAGAGGATCGAGTCAAAGACCTTCTTTCTCGAATGACTCTACAAGAAAAGATCGGTCAAATGACCCAAATCGAGCGAAGTGTCGCCACTCCTGCTGATCTCAAAAGCTTTTCCATAGGTACCTTTATTTTTTTTTCCTCTTTTAGGCATTTTCTCGAACAGTCTGTTGATAATTTTTGAGAACTAGAGAACATTGATTAGCCTTAAATTTTTGGCAGGCAGTATACTGAGTGCCGGTGGAAGTGTGCCATTTGAGAAAGCATTGCCAGCTGATTGGGCTGATATGGTGGATAAGTTCCAGCAGGCAGCACTTGAGTCTCGGCTTGGGATACCGCTTATTTATGGGATTGATGCAGTTCATGGTAACAATAGTGTTTATGGTGCCACTATATTTCCTCACAATGTTGGAGTTGGAGCTACTAGGTTTGTTTCTTCTTTGATTTTAAGTCTTTTATGGTAATTTCTAATATTTCTTTGATCAATGCCAATGTTGATGAAGGAAAATAAATGAATATTGTGATATTAATTTTCCCCTATATTACATCATGTCCATTAGAGAGAAAAAAAATATAGAGTTTTTGACTGGTACTATGTGCTAAAAATGAGTGATGTTTCAAAAGAACTTATCCCACCTCACTTATTCTAAAACTTTAGACTTTTGCTTATAATATAGAGTCAGTTGAGAGGATGGGCTTGCGCACACGAGAATTGGACCCCAAAGTCCAGTGTTGTGCAAATCAATAGATTTCCCCTTGCGCGTGATAAGCTCGTATTTTTAAACATTTCGTTGAAATTACCCAAAAGCCTTGTGTTGCTTGAACTCAAGTGCGAGTGCTAGATGTATATGTTCAACATAGGAGTGCTCTTTTTTCTAAGTTTCCCCCTATAATAAGGGGTGGCTCCTTGGGGGCAAGTGCCGGATATAGGTATGTGTTGAGCACAAGTATGCTCATTTTTTTTTCTAGGTATTAAGAAAGAGGGAAAAAGGGAATTGGACTAGAACTAGGCACTCTTGTATTATGTTGCTAAAAATCAGAGGCAAGTGCTGGATATAAGTGTGTCAAACATAAATATGCTTAAAATTTTCTATGTATATAAAGGATCTTAACGCGTATCCAAGTCTAATTATGTGTGGATATGGATATTTTAAGCAAAATGAAGAGGTAGAGTAACATAACTCTTGTATTTAGCCTTCTCCATTTCCTCAGCCAACTTTTTACAGTAAAAGATTCATGGGAGTATCATTTCAAATACAGTAGTTGTATCTTCTAATTATTGAAAATTATATGCTCATCATAGAGATGCAGATTTGGCTCAAAGAATTGGGGCTGCAACTGCTCTTGAAGTTAGGGCAACTGGCATTCACTATGACTTTGCTCCCTGCGTAGCTGTAAGTACTGTAAAAATAATTAGCCAAATGTTCTTTGATTCTACCGTGTTGTACCAAGTCAAATAATTACCGAGATACTAGACCTGATAATTCATACGTCCATGTTGTGTTCATGTCATAATCATGTTTAAGATCCTTTTTATATATTATAAAATTTTCTATTATATAGATTTTGAGACATTAGTGTATTATCACAGGTATGCAGGGATCCCAGATGGGGAAGATGTTTTGAGTGTTATAGTGAAGACACCAACATTGTTCGAAAAATGACTTCCATTATTACAGGTTTGCAGGGAAAACCACCGGCGGACTACCCGAAAGGCTACCCTTTTGTAGCTGGCAGGTAGATATATTCGTGTTGGATTCTGTATCAACTATCAATAACCATATACAGGTATACCTCGTTAGAAACTTGTTTCAATCTCTCATCATCAAGTTTGCTTGATTCCAGAAACAATGTCATTGCATGTGCGAAGCATTTTGTTGGAGATGGAGGCACTGAAAAGGGTATAAATGAAGGGAATACCATATTATCATATGATGATTTAGAGAGCATTCATATGGCACCATATCTGGACTGTATTTCTCAGGGGGTTTCCACCATTATGGCATCATATTCCAGTTGGAACGGACGTCAACTTCATGCTGATCGTTTCCTCTTGACAGAAATTCTAAAAGATAAACTAGGTTTCAAGGTTTGGATCCCTGTATTCTTTTCATCCGAAATGGCCTATAGGTGTACTGTGAAATGCCTATTATAGTAAGGCGTTCCATCAAATGCTTTATGTAGCATATGTAACTTCGGGGGAATGTTCTGTTCAGGGTTTTGTAATTTCCGACTGGGAAGCACTCGATCGACTCACTGAACCTCGAGGCTCAAACTATCGTTATTGTATTTCTACTGCTGTTAATGCTGGTATCGACATGGTATAGAATGTTTCTCGAATTCTACAATAAATCTTTCTTTTGTTCATTTCTTCATTCCTTGATTGAGAAAATGTGCAGGTAATGGTGCCTCTCAGATATAAACAGTTCATGGATGATTTGACGTTTCTGGTTGAATCTGGGGAAGTACTGATGTCCAGGATAGATGATGCCGTTGAACGAATATTGAGAGTGAAATTTGTTTCCGGTCTTTTCGAATATCCCTTCTCCGATAGATCTCTGCTGGATATAGTTGGCTGCAAGGTAAATATTGCAGAATTTAGCATCTGATAACTGAACTTTTGGAACATGGTTTTGAAGGAAATTTTTTTTCCAACATTTTTCCAAGAATTTATTGCAATTAGTTCAACAGTAAGCGGCCGAGTTTCCGAGACTCGGTATGTTTGCTTGTTAGGAGAAACATGTTTGCTACTTTTTATTAGGTAAATGTTTCAAAGGCAACCAAAGTCCTTGTTGATTTTATACTGTTGAAAGGATGGTCCTGATATTCTGATTTTCCTGCAGCTACACAGGGAACTAGCTCGTGAAGCAGTTCGCAAATCCTTGGTTCTATTAAAAAACGGAAAGAACCCTGAAAATCCGTTTCTTCCATTAGACCGAACTGCTAAAAGAATTCTTGTTGCTGGCTCACACGCTGACAATCTCGGGTACCAGTGCGGTGGTTGGACCAGTACCTGGTTTGGAGGCAGTGGTAGAATAACAATTGGTAAGTGGATATATATCGAGTTTCCTTTCTTCTTATCTGTTTTTTTGCTTCTCTATTGTTTCTGAAAGTCAATTAACCGATCACTTATTTATAGAACCATACCATTTATCAACAAAATGCATGCATAGACATCTAATAACCAATAACTTTGCTGCAACGAGAGAGATGGGACTTATTCCTGAGTTCATGTAGGCATTTGGATTGATGGGTTTTCTTTTATAATTTAGGCACCACCATCTTGGATGCCATTAGAGAATCTGCAGGAGACAAAACAGAGGTGATCTATGATGAATGCCCCTCAACAAACACCTTAGCAGGGCAGTACTCTTTTTCCATTGTAGTTGTAGGTGAACCACCTTATGCCGAAACTTTAGGCGACAACAAAGAGCTTGTAATCCCTTTTAATGGAAGTGATATAATCAGTTCCGTTGCCGAAAAAATCCCCACGTTGGCCATCTTGATATCTGGAAGACCCTTGGTTTTAGAACCTCAGGTTTTGGAAAAAGTTGATGCTTTCATCGCTGCTTGGTTGCCTGGAACTGAAGGGAGGGGAGTCACGGATGTTGTATTTGGAGATTTTGAATTTGAGGGTCGATTACCGATGACATGGTTTAGAAGCAAGGACCAGCTTCCAATGAATCCCGGACAAAATTCATATGACCCTTTGTTTCCGTTAGGGTTTGGATTGACATACAATAAGGAGAAGAAACCTCAAGAGTAAGCAACTTGTACTCTATTTATAGATCTTTTGTATAATGTATGTAAATGAGTGTGCTCAATCACATTGTCATTAGAACCCTACTGTTTAGGTGGAAACCCGATATTTATATTAGAGTTCAAGTAACATGGATCAGTTTTATTACCATCCCCTAGTGTTTGAATGTATGAAATAAGGTCTAGCTTGCCATTGGTTGTTGTGGTGGTTAAGAAAAGCTCTGTTTGTAAAAGGTGCTGTGAACAATGATGGTTTGTAATTTATGTTAGGCATTGCTATGAATAAACATATGTTATGAAAATTAATAATATATATGATATCAAATTTAGCTCAAGCTTCAAACACGAAAGCTTGAGCCAAGCTTTGAGTCTCGAATTTCAAGTCTAACTCGAGCTTTTGAGCTTGGTTCAATTGCATCATACATGAAGGGGTACCAATTACACTAAAGGATAATTAACACATAAAAACAAAGACTAACTGAAAAGTACAAAAATTAAATCCACAATCCACAACTTATTCATAATAAGGACTAATAACGAAATTTGACCCTTAACAATAGAATCACCATAGCTGAAAAAATCACTCACTCAACATCATACCCTTTCTCTTGAAGCTCTGAAATAACTTCATTCCTCATCCTAAGCCAAAGCTTCATCGCTTCCTGTTCGAACTTCTTGTTCTGCATCTCTTTCTGATAATTAACCGAATCTTTATCGGTTTCTATTATCCCTTTCGGCCCAATCGTAGTTCCAATCATGCCTCCCTTAGCAACGAACTCTTCCATAGCCTCAGCATCACCGGGGTACGGAAACTCTCGCCGCTCATATAAATGGGCTAATTCCCTTTCTTCTTTTGGTCTAGGCTTCAACGTCCACCACCCTAGCGGCGACGTTTCGTTGTAAAGCCATGCAACGCCAAAGAGCGTGTAGGTGCATAGCAATGCCTTCCCGACTTGCTTCCAAAAGTAATGATCTTCTTTGCCTAATCCTATCTTTTTTAGATACTTGTCTGCGTCTATTGATTTTAACAATTGGAAACCTGGGGTTTTTGAGAAAAAGTAGTTTCGTTTAGGCATTTCATCGAACAGGTTGAATACAATCAATTGAGGTGAAAATTGAATGAATTTGTTTAATATTTGTCATTGAGATTTACCTGTTTTGGCTTCTTGATACCGTTTACGAACCATTGTTTGAAACCCAATCCAACGATCGAGGAATAGTTTGAGTCTTATCGTATGATAATTATGATCGGAGAAAGTTTAACTTTGTCTAATAGTTCAAGGTGATAATAAGATCATATCAGAAGATTGAACAGTTTTTTAATTTACCAAATTTATCCCTACACTTTTGTCAAATTTACGAGCATAATTCAATACTTCTGGATAAAAGAAGGGATAATTGGGTCATTTTATGAGATTAATAGCATTTACACGACGGCTACAACGATGAGGTTCGCAACACTTGTATCAGGTTAATTCCATCGAATATCCCCAAGCTATCACAAATATTTTAAGGGTAAACTGCTGCCAAAGTCCCTAAACTATTAGTAATTTTACATTTTGGTCATTCAACTTCAAAAAGATATAAAATTGTCACTAAACTATTTGAAAATTTTCATTTAAGTCACTAGGCTGCTAAAATCATTGTTGTATAGCCTTCTCTATTCGCATTGCCAGCACCAATTGAAAGCTCTAATTCCCCTTCTCTTCAATCATTTATTTTTTTTATGAAACAACTTTGAACATCACAATTTACAAACCAAAATCCAAATAATTTTTTCTCCTATCTCCACTAATCGTCAGATCAACTTGGATTTAATATATGTTCTTTTACTCGTCGATGGGTGTTGATCCATCATACCAATCGTCGAATTAACGTTTGGAGCTCACTGACCAAATTTAAAAAAAAAAAGAAAAGAAAAGGAAACGTAACAACAGTGACTTAAATAAAGAAAAGAAAAGAAAAAGAAACGTAACAACAGTGACTTAAATAAAGACTTCTGAATAGTTCAGTGATCACTTTGTAACTTTTTAAAGTTAAATACAAAAAAATATACTTACTAATAATTTAGTGACTTTAAATGTAGTTTATTCATATTTTAATTTGATCCTTAAATTTCAAATCTTAAGTCACAAATCATCAAATTTAATCTACGAGTTTTAAATATATCTTAGTGTCATTATTGCGTTGTTATTTAATAATAATTTAAACAAAATTTTTTAAATAATTTAATAATTTAAATAAAATTTAAATATTTTAATTATCATTTTATAACTTTTTAATTAGTGTTAGTTTAATAATTTTATGTATAAAATTTTATCATTTTTAATTAAAGTGTTCGGTTAATTGTGTCATCTATTTTATAAGTAGTATAAATATAAATATTTAGTAAAGTAAAATAATAATAAAAAAAATTTTATCCCAAATAATCTCGAAAAAATTCAAGAAAAGACATGAAATCCGTGATGTTGGCCCATTCTATTCTCAGATCCGTCGGTTAAGTATCTCGTTGAGCGCGCTTTCCCTTAAATCCGGCCACGTGTCCCCGCCTTTCCAAGCTAACGAACATGGCTTTGTCCACGTCATCTCACAAACCAAAAAACGAAAACAAACAAACTTTTTTTTTTTTCCAAATTCTCTCCAAAATTTCTTTTCTTTTCCTTTCTTTCAAAATCATCCTCATTTTCTCTTTGATTTCTTTTTCTTTTTCAAAAATCTATTTTTTTTGCTTTAAAAATATCTCAGTTCTTTCGCATATTCCCTCAAAAAAATATCTTCATTTTGCCACTTGCTTTGTTAAATTTTTGGAACTTTCGATTCAAAAAAGTATATAAAAAAAGATTTTGATAGTGAGTTGGCAGTTGATACACTACACTCTTTTACATTCACTCAAATTTTTGGCTTTTTTTTCAGTGTATTATTGTTGTTTTTGTTAGGCAGATTTGGAAAAAATGGCGGAAAACGGTAAATCTGCGACGGAGAAAGTACCGGCGGTTGCGAATCCGTTAAGCGAACAGCCATCGGAAATCGCATCGAATATCAATTACCATGCGCAGTTCAGTCCTCATTTCTCGCCGTTCAAGTTTGAGCCAGAACAAGCTTTCTTCGCTACGGCTGAGAGTGTTCGCGATCGTCTCGTCAAGGTATTTAACGGTTTCGTTGTTTTTTGTTTTGTGTCTTTGATTCGGTTTATGTGTGAAAGTTTGTTAGCTGATTATGGAAGTTTTTGTGCTTTTTTTTTTTTTGTGTGTGTGTGTGAAGCAATGGAACGAAACTTTCGTTCACTATCATAAAGTTGATCCGAAACAAACTTATTACTTATCAATGGAATATCTTCAAGGACGAGCTTTAACTAATGCAATTGGGAATCTCGACATTCAAAATGCTTACTCTGAGGCTTTGAATAAGTTAGGACATGAACTCGAAGAGATTGCTGAGCAGGTAATTCGTAAATCCTTTAATTTTTTTTTTGGTTTAATTACTTCTTATTTTAATTTGTAAAAATATTTTTAATAGCTGTATTTGTGATTTCTTTTACTAATAAGATGCATGATGTTATTTTCATATCAAATAATTTATGTGAGGATAATTGATAGAAGCCTATTTTGTTGTAGCACCGCCATTTTTTTTTTCTTTTTTGAATGCCTAGTTTTGAATGTGCATTAATTTGATGACTAAAAATTTTGTAGGAGAAAGATGCTGCACTTGGAAATGGTGGTTTGGGAAGGCTTGCTTCTTGTTTTCTCGATTCTATGGCAACGTTGAATTTGCCTGCTTGGGGATATGGTTTAAGGTACAAATATGGGCTTTTCAAACAGCTGGTAACAAAACAAGGACAAGAGGAAATTGCGGAAGATTGGCTTGAGGTTGGTTCAGCTTATTCCACCTTGAAGTTGCAGCATAGTCCCTGGAATATACCCTGATTTTCTGTTTTGATTGGGAATTTTTGCAGAAGTTTAGTCCCTGGGAGGTTGTTAGGCATGATATAGTGTTTCCTGTCAGATTCTTTGGAAGTGTTGAGATTAATCCAGATGGGTCGTAAGTGTTATAATCAAAGGCATAATATGCCCTTTTTGGTTATTTCTTTGCTGGTATTTGTTTTAAACTTACTCAAAAGTTGCAAAGTTATTTAGTTCGTTTTCAATTAGAAAATGATCAATTTAGTTCTTAACTCCTCATTATCATGGTTGTTTCCAATGCACTTTTCCATTCAGCTTTTGGAAGCAAAAGCAAGTAGCAAAGGAAACAACTAGAAGGCTTAGTATTGTATTATGCTGATGTTTTTTGGTCTGAATGTCATTTCTAACTGCTTCTATTTCATTCTTAATTTATGTTATATGATTTAAATGCATTGCAGTCGAAAATGGGTTGGAGGAGAGGTAGTGCAAGCTCTGGCTTATGATGTTCCAATTCCAGGATATAAAACCAAGAATACAATAAGCCTTCGCCTCTGGGAAGCAAAAGCTCGTGCTGAGGATTTCAATCTTTTTCAGTTTAATGATGGACAATATGAATCTGCTGCACAGCTTCATTCAAGAGCTCAACAGGTGATTATCAATACCATTAATGAGAAGCTGGTCTTGAAAGCCTTCATATTGCAGAACGAATCAACTATGCTAATTATGAAAGATAAATTTGATTAATGAAATTGTTGGTTTCTGGGCACAAAATGATACTAATCTCCAAGGTTCTGAATTTATTCAGTTGAATAGTATATATAAGCTTCTGAAAAATTTTGTCTACATTTCATGTACCTATCTCACTGCATGTTTCTTGGCACTTATGGTCTATGAACTTTTCGCATGCAGATATGTGCTGTTCTATATCCTGGAGATGCTACTGAAGATGGGAAGCTTTTACGTCTGAAACAACAATTTTTCCTCTGCAGTGCATCATTGCAGGTTAGTTGATACCATTATTGCTTCCCTTCTATAAGATTCCTGGTTCTTTCATTCTTCTATTGGATTTTTTCTTGTTACTGGCCTCCTTTTGTGTAGTGAATTGTTATATGCTTGAGGACTTGCCATTATTTCTTGCATGGGTTGGTTGCATAAAAAGGGAAATTCTCCCATATTCTTTACCCCAAAATCTATTTACTTGTGTACAATTTAGCTTTTGAAAGAGAAGGAACAATTTTAAATAATATATGATAGAGGTCTATTGCATGTAAAAACTACTGCATGCTTTATAGAATTTAAGTATGAAATGATCTGTATTCAAGAATAATCTTGACCATCATTCCATGTAGAGTTTTCTGCTCAAATCTGAAAGTTTTAAGTGTATTTGAATTCTATAGACGAAATCACACCTCTTTTCTGCAATGAAGAATGCCAATCCAATTTTCAGTTTTCATCAATTCCATTTTAAGTGGTAGTGACAATTCCAATGATAGTTATATTTATAATTACATAATTTTCTCCCAATTCAACAGTGTCATGGTTGTTTTATTTTTCCTGCTAAAATTTATCATATTGGTCTCAAATCTCAATGTTGGATTATTACAGGACATTATTCTCAGATTCAAGGAGAGAAGAAGTGGAAAGGGCTCATGGAAATGGTCTGAATTTCCCAGCAAGGTAGCTGTACAACTGAATGATACTCATCCTACGCTTGCAATTCCTGAACTGATGCGCTTGCTAATAGATGATGAAGGACTTGGGTGGGATGAGGCTTGGGATGTAACAACAAGGTGCGTAGTTCTGTTTTCTAAGAGGGTTTTATAGTAGCCCATGTTGCTTTATGGCATGTATTGCCATTGTTTTCTTTTTTTGACATTATTAATTGTAAATAACTGAACCAGGACAATTGCATATACGAATCATACTGTCCTTCCTGAAGCACTTGAGAAGTGGTCACAATCTGTAATGTGGAAGCTTCTTCCTCGCCACATGGAAATCATAGAAGAAATTGACAAAAGGGTAATTCGCTTGTCTTTTACTTTCTATTCATTAGAGTCTTCTAATTGCAAAATTTAAGTTTTTTTCAGTTTCTTGCAATGATCAATGCCACCCGTCCTGACCTTGAGCATAAGCTTCCTACCATGCGCGTCTTGGATCATAATCCCCAAAAACCTGTTGTGAGGATGGCGAACTTATGTGTGGTATCTGCACATACAGTAAGTAAATCATTCTACAAAAATCATCGAGGCTCGTAAAATTGTAGCGAAAAGCACTACTTTTGAGCTTGTTCTGTTGACCTCTTTTCAGGTGAATGGTGTAGCCCAGCTGCACAGTGACATCTTAAAGGCTGAGTTGTTTGCAGATTACATTTCTATATGGCCCACCAAGTTCCAAAACAAGACTAATGGAATTACTCCTCGTCGATGGCTTCGGTTTTGCAGTCCAGAGCTCAGTAACATAATCACCAAGTGGTTAAAAACTGACCAATGGGTGACCAATCTTGACCTGCTTTCTGGTCTTCGAGAAGTATGTATCAGAATAATTCTCTGGAGTATGCTTTCTTTTATTCTTTCAAAACTATAATTGCAGTAATGTTGCATACTGAACTTATGCTTCCCCAACAGTTTGCCGATAATGTTGATTTTCAAGATGAATGGGCGTCTGCTAAGATGGCTAACAAACAACGTTTGGCGCAATACATACTGCGTGTAACAGGAGAAAGCATCGATCCAAACAGTTTATTCGACATACAAGTTAAGCGTATTCATGAATACAAGAGACAGCTGCTGAACATTTTGGGTGCGATCTATAGGTACAAGAAGTTAAAGGTATCAAATCATACTGATCGTTCTTGGCAATTTGTTTGCTTAATGGAGTTCTGTGTACTGGCATTTAATTTTCAACCAGTATAATACTTTTTCTCTACCAAATTTGAAAATCATCATCATTATTATCGGTATTTTAACTGTTATTGCTGTTGTGTGTGTGCATAATCTTTCAATCTGAATGCTGTTTTTAACATCACGGTTTTATATTAATCAAATCATGCAGCTAAAACAACTTAAGATTAAACCTACCTACTTAAGAACTCAAATGAATTGCTTCACCCTCTATGAGCTTTCATATGTCCCTTTTCATTCATCACATTGATTTAGATATTTGATTTTTTGGTTCTTTAATGTTTATATCAACTCAAAGTCAGTTATGAAATAATTTGCTCTGATTTATTTTCATGAAACAAATTTATGGTAGGAGATGAGTCCTGAGCAGCGGAAAAATACAACTTCCCGCACCATTATGATTGGAGGGAAAGCATTTGCCACATATACAAATGCTAAACGTATAGTCAAATTGGTGAATGATGTTGGTGCTGTAGTCAACAATGATCCTGAAGTCAATAGCTATTTGAAGGTAAATTAATTACTTTTGACTCGGTACTTTCGGCTTTTTGAGATCTTTTATTGTTGTAGGTTTGAAAGTCCTTTTTCCTGTTTTTCTCGATCAGAAACCCGTTGCCCTACTTAATAATTTCGTATCATATGCATTGTTATTTAGCAAAGCAACCAGTGGAATTGACGTAAGTTAACTCGCTTGAAATGAAATTGAAAGTTTACACGTGAAATTTTGAAAACTTTGATATATCCGGTGATAAGGTTGAAGCATCGGTGCAGTTACAATTGCTTAATTGGTATTTAATTCCTTAGGTCCAAGGCTTCAATTGTATGATATTCCTTATATAATGTTCTTAAATTTTTACCACTGGGTAGAATATTTGGTAAATGTCTTCAAACTATGTCGGGTTCATCCTACAAAACATTATGTTTCGTACTGATAAAAAATTTTCAGGTCGTATTTGTTCCAAACTACAATGTGTCCGTAGCTGAAATGCTTATTCCCGGAAGTGAGCTTTCCCAGCATATTAGTACTGCGGGCATGGAGGCTAGTGGGACAAGCAACATGAAATTTGCTCTAAATGGCTGCCTCATAATAGGAACACTTGATGGGGCTAATGTTGAAATCCGCGAAGAAATAGGGGAGGAGAATTTCTTCCTTTTCGGTGCAAGAGCTGATGAAGTCCCTCAGTTGCGGAAGGACAGAGAGAATGGATTGGTAAGAACTCAAATTATTATTGCAACTTTGTGAACTTAGAGTCGGTGCCTTCAACTGAAATTAGCAGCCTCAGTGATTGGTGCCATTAAAATCGATATGAGCGTCTTGTTAATTATGTAAAGTGCAACTTCCTTTGAGATACTGAATTTGTTTAATTGTTTCTTTACCATTGGTTAATGTTATTTCTAACTCACCCAACAGTTCAAACCCGATCCTCGGTTTGAAGAGGCCAAGCAGTTCATAAGAAGGGGAGCATTTGGAAGTTATGACTACAATCCACTTCTCGATTCTCTAGAAGGTAACTCGGGTTACGGTCGAGGTGATTATTTCCTCGTCGGTCATGATTTCCCAGATTACATGGATGCTCAAGCCCGAGTAGATGAAGCTTACAAGTAAGTCCTAAACTTTACTTTTTAAATCTGAATGTCCTGACTTTCATGAACGATAATAACATGTTTACTAAAACGTTATATGTCGCGTGTTATTGCTCCTTCAGGGATCGCAAGAAGTGGCTAAAGATGTCTATACTAAGCACTGCTGGCAGCGGCAAGTTCAGCAGCGATCGGACTATAGCCCAGTATGCTAAGGAAATTTGGAATATCGAGGAATGCCGCGTGCCGTAATTCCGACCCAATCTATTTTGGCAATCAGGTTCTAGTTTTATGATAATGAAAAGCATATATATATATAAGAATGAGTAATAGGATTTGCATTCCAAAACCATATGGCTTAGTAAAAACAAAAAATAAGCGAGAAACCATGCATCTCGATTTCACCTTTAAATGTAATAAACAAAGTAATGTGTTTTACTGAATTGCCTTTACTAGTTTGTGGAACTTTAGTAGAGTATTAAAATTTTAATTTTAGTAAGCGGAATTCACTCCTTGAAAGGTGTATGTGTATATATATGCCTAATCCATGTACACATATATATTTGGTAGAAGATGTTAGTGTATATATTTATTTATTTATTTATTTGATAGAGTTTTGTAGATCATGATTAAATTCAACCAAACTAGTAAATTCAACCAAAAAAAATAGTTTGAATTCAATCGAGTTGAGTTTGAGCAATTTGAACTATTAAATGATCCGAGACTATGTGTCAAACAGTTTACGAGTCTGATTCAGTTGTTCCCGGGGAAAAGTATACATCTAAGTATACTAATCGTGTAAACAGACTTAAATAGTTTGATTTTATTTTAAACTTGAGCTCAGATAATAATATTCAATTGAGCTATGAGTATTGAGTTGAACTCGAGCTCACGGCCAACCTTATCACACTTTGTGAGCATAGCGCAAAGTAAGACGAGCACGTAAATATTGTTAAATGCACAACTATTCTACTATTAGCGCTCTTACTCTCCTTCGTCGTATACTAAAATTTAATTATTTTTATTAATCATAAATAACTGTTTGATATTTATTTAATTATTTTGGATAATTTTTAACAGTGTTGACATTTGATAATGTCAACTTAAAGATTAAAGATTATAAAAAATATCCTAAAAAATCTTTAATTAATATTCTCAATATATTTCTTTAAGTTTGATACTAAATTTAATTTGTTCAGTTTATGCTGTCATCGGCAATATAAATGTTCAAAACTACGTCTAAAACCAATATTGAACATTATTTAAAAAAGAAAAAAAAAGGTCGGTTTCATAAGATGTACTAGATTTATAGGGCACAAGGCCATTAACAAGGTAAACAACTACTCCTGAAACTACTAGTATTATAGTGCATTCATAGTAAAAGTAGAATCTAAATCCTCTGCCATTTTTCAAGATGAAGAATTCGATCTAGGAGAGACCGACCTCGACATAGATCTCAGAGCTGGACTTCCACTTCTTCTAGAGTAGCTTTTGTTAGAACCGTCCTGCCTCAGACTCCTCGAACTTCTCCTAGGTGGTGGAGAAACGCTTAGCGAGTAGCTCCTTGACCTCCTCCCTACTGAGGAAGTGCTGCATGAGCAGCTCCTCCTCAAACTGGTACTTCGTTTAGAGCTGACACTATACGAGCAGCTTCTCCTCGAAGCTCTCCTTGATCGAGGAGGTTTAAGGCTTCGAGAAGCAGAACGATAATGGTGTCTTCTATATCTAGAGTCATATGGTGAGTATGACCTATCACGTGAAATTCTATAGTACCGATCATCAGGTGAGTAAGAACGTTCCCGCCTTCTATAGTGTCGATCCTCAGGAGAGTAAGAACGGTCCCGCCTTCTATAGTATCGGTCCTCAGGAGAGTAAGAACGATCCCGTCTGCAGTGGTAACGATCATCAGGAGAGTAAAACCTATCACGCCTTCTATAGTATCTATCATCGGGAGAGTAAGAACAGTCCCGTCTACGATAATAACGATCATAAGGTGAGTAGGACCGATCACGCCTTCGATAGTATCGATCTTCAGGTGAGTAGGAACAGTAACGATAATTCTTTCTATAATAGCGGTCATCAGGTGATCTACTAAACCGGGAATGAGCACGTGAATAAGACCTATACTGAGGGGAGTAAGACCTGCTCCTACTCCTACTCCTATCAGATGAATAACAAGATGACGGGCTTCGGCTGCTTGAATAAGGAGAATAGCTAGGGGTTCGACAGGGTGAGAAACTCGGTGAACGATGACGCTCTGTATGCAGAGAAGAATAGTATTAACACATTTTCTGGTTGGATCGAAGATAACAAAATCGATAGAAAGGAACCATACCACGAATAGTTCTCAACCCCAAATACCTTCCCGGTGTAGGGGTTCTCCCCCTCCGCCTCCTAGCCTGCAAAAAACAAAACTCGAAACGTAAGATTCTAAAATTACCTAACTGTCCACAAACAAAACAAGCTGAAAGACAGCCAGGTTTTTTCCGGAATAAGTATGAAACTGTAAATCAAAACAAAGACAGGGAGACATAAAGCTAAATAAAGAGAGAAATTCCGGGCATACAACCCTAAAAGTCTGATTCTTGATGTTGTGTTTGATTTACTTTTGGAATTTGTTGAAGAGCTGCTTCACACAACTAAACCTGCTGCTGCCACAAAAAACTTCAAGTGGAAAGAAGCAAAACAACTTTCAAGAACTCTTAGGAACCGACCATTCATATATCATTATGCAATATTTGAAGGAGCAAACACAAAACAATTATCGAAGCAGGCTATAATCAACACAAGAAAACTTTTACCTTCTCAACTGTAATGACACGTCCCTCAAGAACAGAACCATCCAAGTACTTAATGCAACGATCAGCTTCTTTGTTGGTAGCCATCGTAACAAACCCAAATCCCCGAGAGTCCCTTGTCCTTGGATCAACCACAAGGTGAACATCGATCACCTATATAATTGAAACGAGATTACCACTTAACCATATATGCAAACCTGATATTACATAAGTCATTCAAACAAACATAAGTTCTTAGAGTTCGAACAATCCATGAAACAAAAGTTGCATTCACCCATACATTTCCCTCGCTTGCAAAATGCTTTTCCAACTCCCTCTTGGTGATCCGAGGTGACAAGCCAGTAACATACAAACTGTTCCCGGGATTTTCAACATCACTTTCAGCACTCCTACTCTTACTCCTACAAATCGAAAAAAGAACAATAGGGGAAAACATATATATCAACCTTTTGCGAAACAAATATAAACACAATAAACAGCATGAAAGGCAGGACTAGAAAAATTAAAAATACCGGGACCGACTCCTTGAGCTCGACAAGGATCTTGACACAGACCGGGTGTATCGCTTGTTTGGGGAAGGAGAACTTGAATACCTTGACCTCTTAGTGTACGACATCTGGAAATATAAACAAAATATACAACTCAGTACTGAATTAAAATTATAAAATTTCTTCAAATTAAGGGATAATTTTTTTTGACTGTTTTGATAAATGTAATTTTCAAAATTTTAAAAGTATTAAATGAAATAAAATAAAATAAATGGAAAAAAAATCTACATCCTTATCTACTTATTATTTTCTAAAGTTTTTCATTGAAAAAATTCTATCATTTAGATTTAGTTATGTATTATCTAACGTGCTTAAAAAACTAAATCACTGGAAATATTAGTTTATTTATTTATTTTTAATACAAGGCTTAAGTGCATAATGAAGTTATATTTCAAAGTATTTCCAGTGCAAAATAATACTATATCATATTATCATTTTCCTAAAAGAACAATAACAATTCGAACCCATTTTAATTAAACTCCTTATTTTTCATGATGAACTCGCACCTGATACCCATGCACGATGTATATCGGGATAACGGTACAATACATCCCTTGAAAGGACCCTCAAAATCCATATAAATCTTGAGGAAAATGTAAGTTCCTATATTGCTTACTTATATCCAACCTTCACAACTAAGTTCAAATCTAACTAGTCGGATCAAATTTTAAGTTAAAGAGGTAATATGACTAGTTCTAAGCATTATATAAAAAAAGTGATAAATTATCTGATAATATTCATATTTTTCCGTAATTATAATCCGGAAAAACAGCTTCGATTTAGTCTTTTATATAACAATTTAATCAAAAATTTAAAATCTACAGAATCCTTCGGAATTGCTTTCCCTTGTTAAAATAGAAAAGATGCTAATGTATAAGGCTCTTGATTTAAAAACTTCATTAACGACAGATAAAAAAATTATTTACAAATTGTTTCTGCTTATTGTATTTAACTTTCAATTGAATTTTTCATTTTTTTCATAAAATTTGTTATTAATTAAAAAAATCAAATAAACAGTTAATCCACCTATAAGCAATTAAGCTAATGGATTTATATTTAGAGCCAAGCCTATTCATCATCATAAACAAAGCCAATTATCAAATTCAACAAACATGATTTACATTACAATAATTAAAAATAAAACTAATCCCCAACCAAGAATTGCGGATCGAATTACGAATATATATATAAATGATTAAATAACAAAGCAATAAATTAATTTAAAATTTAAAATCGATGAATTTATTACCTTCGAACAAATGAAGAATTAAACGATCGAAGAATCGAGTCTTTTGAATCCCACCTTTGTTTGGTTTATGCAACGATTTTCTTTTTATTTGTTTTTTTTTATTTTTTTAATAGAATTTAAAATGGCAAAACGAATTATATATAAATGGTGAAAAGGCACACTAAAGAAGTTTCCGGAGATACGGACGTGAGGAGTGCATTAAAATTCGGACGAATCTTTCCCCTTCAAGTCCGTGTGCCGGAGGCTTTTTGGTCGTTCAGTTTAATAACGACACCTGTACGAGTAATCAATCTTTGGTTTAAAATATACTATTAATTTTTGTATTATAATTATATTTTAATTTAATTATTTTTAAATTTTTTTCAAATTTTGAAATTTTATTCTGACTAAATGTTAGCCATTTAATTCATTGAATTAGTAAATGTATCTATTAAAATTTAAATTGTATTTTATCTGTTAAAAAGTTAATCAATTCCTACTGTTAATAATTATTGTCACTGACGGTAACCAAACGGTTGCTGTGGTATACCACGTGTAATTCATGTTAACATACAAGACTAATTTTAAATAGTATAAATGGATGTAATTTTTAATAAAATGATCAGTTTGCTCTTTAATATAATGTATAAAAATTAATTTGTCCATTCTTTTAGTAGGAACAAAATGTAATCCAACTCGCAGCAAAAATGCTTTCATGGTAATTTTGCCTATTAAGTATTTCTATTTCTAATATCTGATGCGAAAAAAAATATATTACTATATATATAATGTCATGTTAGCTTGCTATTTTTAAATAGTACTTGCGAAAAAATCAACTAATGATTGCAATGATTGTTTTTTAAGACAGGAATGGAATTTTAAAATTTAAAATAAATAGGGGCTAATAATGAACAAGTTAGAGAATATGGATTAAATCCATAACTTACACGATACAAGGCTAACAACGAAAATTAATAGAATTGATTTAATTGTTTTGCTTGTGTTAGGGATAAATTTTCAAATTTTAAATAAATATAGAGATTAAAATTGAATAATTTGAAAAGTATATGGATTAAAATTTTTAAAATAAGATTATAAGGATTAAATTTACAAATTACAAAAAACAAAATAACTATAGATGAACTGAAAACGTCTTAAGCTTGTTCGATTTAGCTCTAAAATATGGATTTAAACTTTAAATTTGATATTAAATTTCAAAACATGATAATTGAGTACTCAATTAAAACATTTGAAGAAGTGTGTGGACATGGAATCACTGGAAGAAATAAAGGAGAGAATGGGATGCCTTACGTAAAGGGAACGCTAAGCAATAAATGAACAAACACTTGGAGGATTCCAATTAATCAACTCCACCATGGGTTATTGTTAATAATAGGCAAATAAAAATCGATTTGATTTGAAATTTTTAAAAATAATTTTGAATTTTAAGTTAATCAAATTGAATTATTTAAATTATGTGAGTTAATTTGAATAACTTAATTTAATTTTCGAATTCGAGTTGAGTTGAATTTCACAATTCGAATAACTTAAAAATTTTAAATGACAGATTAATGTAAATATATTTTTTGTCATTGTTAATTTTGAAAATAAGCAATCTAGTCTCTCTCAACAAAAAATATATAGAAAAAAATCAAAATCATTTTCAAAAATTCAAAATGTTTATAAAATTTTCAAAAATTTTAAAAATTTTCTAAAATAATATTTTTGGGACCTAATTAATGGTTCGAATTTATCTAGTCAAGTACTTTATTTTTTTTTGTTTTGAAAAAAATTCAAATATATATATGATTTCAAATTTACTTGCTCTAACATAGATTTAATTATACTGTAACAATATTTTTCTTTGACATGTTTATTTTTTTAATTTAACTTGAAAATTTCATTCTATCCGACTCATCTCGAATTTCATTTCACTCGATTCGATTTGAAATTTTTTCAATCTGAATTAGGATGATAAAATATGACTCGTGAATTTAATTAATTCAAAATTTGTTCACTCGATTCGATTGAAGTCTCACCCCTAATTATTATTATTACTATTACTATTATTATCATCATTATCATTAGGTTAATATATGTTAGTAGTCATTGTACTTATCCAAAATTTGAGATTTAGCCCCTACACTTTAAAAATTAAAAATTCATTTTTCTTATTTTTTTTCAATTTAATAATCCTAGTCTAATTATTATTGTTGTTTGTAATTTCTTTTAAAAATTGTCAACTTAACATATTTATTTTATTGCCAATATCATATAATGTCATATGAGAATAGTCTAATGAACATGCCAAACTGATAAAATTTAACGAGAAATACTAATAATGTTAATAATAATTAGACTAAAATTTCTAAATCATAAAAGTAGATGAACCAGTATTTAATTTTGGTCTAAGGACTATCAGCATATTCCAATCTTAATATTATTATTTTACAAATTGACCTTGAATTATAGTAATTTATTAGTTTTGTATTTAATTTTTTGACTTATTTTGGTACTTCAAATTTATTTTTGTCTTAGTCTCTAAAAGTTAACGACGTTGGCCTAACAAAATGCTATCTTGTGGCATTTATATAATTTAAACTTAAGGTAAAATCGAGTTAAGTTAAATTTGAGCATTGAATATTAAGATTTAATTTAAGTTGAAATTATCTATAGAGGTATAACTGAATCGAGCCTAGTCTGAATAGTAGTAAGTTTAAGCTTGACTCGAAGTTTATAGTTCAATATCAAATTCAAACTTGACTTGAAACATAATCGAGCTACTCAAACTCAAAATTATTTAAGCTCATGTACTAAATTTCATACTTAACTTGAGCTCAAATAGGCTCATCCGTATTTGGGCTAAGCATAGTTCATAATTAAACTATTGTTATAAAATAAAAATAAAAATGTAATTCCATAATATAAAAATATACTAAAAAAAAAAGCTTAATTAGGCGCACAAATAGTTTTTATCGAGCATTGTGATGCTCAAATTTAATTTCGAACAATAGCTCGAATTGCTCAAATTCAGCCTAATTAATATCGAATAAAATTCAAAATTTTTGAGAACTCAAGTAATCTACAAATACCAGCGTCTCATTTTCACCTGAATCGTATAAGTTGCATGGCAAAGACTCTACAAACAAAACCACCTAATCCTTTCCCCCGCGTCTCCTTTTTGCTAAAGTCATTGGCGGGAACCAAAACACTTCCCTTTCCCGCTAATTGAATCCCATCACGGTTCAAGTTCTTCCCAGCTTTTTTATCTATAAAACCCTAACCCCAAAATTTTCAATCTCTGTGCTTCAATCGAAGGGAAAAAAGGGAAAAAGAAAGAAAACCCCAAAAATGCTAGAGCTTAGGCTAGTTCAAGGTTCGCTTCTGAAGAAAGTATTGGAAGCGATTAAGGACTTGGTCAACGATGCTAACTTCGACTGTTCGGCGACCGGATTCTCATTGCAAGCCATGGATTCAAGCCACGTTGCTTTGGTGGCTCTGCTGCTCAGATCGGAAGGTTTCGAGCACTATCGTTGCGATAGGAACCTTTCCATGGGGATGAATCTCAATAACATGTCTAAGATGATGAAATGTGCCGGTAATGATGATATCATCACAATCAAGGCTGATGATGGCAGTGATACTGTTACTTTCATGTTCGAAAGTCCCAGTAAGTGCTTTATGTTGGGTTTTTTTTTGGGATTTAATGGAATCTGTATAAATTGTAAAGCGTTTTGATGTTTCTTAAAAGATTTGGTATTTTTTTTTGTCAATATAAAGATGGACTGACATTATTTTTGTGTGTATTGATGGATGGATTAAAGCACAAGACAAGATATCGGATTTTGAGATGAAGCTGATGGATATAGATAGTGAGCATCTTGGGATTCCAGAGGCAGAGTATCAATCTATTGTGAGGATGCCTTCAGCTGAGTTTGCTAGGATTTGTAAAGATCTTGCTAGCATTGGTGATACTGGTAACCTACTGAAACCTTCAGCTTTAATATATATATGTTATTTTGTTTTTGCTATCAATATTCTGAATGAAATTGATCGTGGTAATATTCTTTAGGTCTAGAGCTATCAAAATTTTTAACCTGATACGATCTAATTTGACTATAAAAAAGTTTGAATTGACCCAAATTCAAAAGATTCTCAATTTGAGGTTGAAATTGATTTGAACTTGAAATAGCTTGCATGAAGTGATGTATTGACTTGATCTAAAGGCTTTGATCTCAAACTCAAGAGTGTTTGAACTCCACATTATTTGAAATAAAGTTGAATTAGGATTTGATGATCCAATTCAAATTAATTCAACTCAAAACTAGCTTGACTTCTCTAATTATTTTTGTTACCATAATAATTGTGATGCCATTGCAATTTTGAGTCCTTGATTGATCATAGTTTCGTGTGCTTGTTTCTAAGGTTAAGTCTCTGTTTGATGTGATCTGCAGTTGTTATCTCTGTAACCAAGGAAGGTGTGAAATTTTCCACAAGAGGTGATATCGGAACTGCCAATATTGTTCTCAGGCAAAATACCACCGTAGATAAAGTATGTTCTTTGCCCTTTAGGCCTATAATTTTTCAGCACTGTGATTTGCTTGAATGTAGTTATTTTGTAAAATGTTATGCTTATTTCCAAGATATAATGTAAGTTGGTTTTTCTGGAATTAATGCTTTTGCAGCCTGAAGAAGCGACGATCATAGAGATGAACGAGCCGGTTTCATTGACATTTGCATTGAGGTACATGAATTCATTTACAAAAGCAACTCCATTGTCAAGTACAGTGACGATTAGCTTATCTTCGGAATTGCCGGTTGTGGTTGAGTACAAGATAGCTGAGATGGGTCATATTAGGTTTTACTTGGCACCCAAGATTGAAGAGGATGAAGATGAGACAAACCCACAAGGTTAACTTGATTAAAAAAAAATTTTTTTGGGGTGGATTTAGTTTTCTTGGTAAACTGAAAATGGGTATTTGATGTTTATGCCATTAATGGTTTTGATTAGGGTTTTTCTCCTTTAGGGTTTCACGTTTATAGTTGAACATAAAGTAGTTTAGGTTTTTGATGGATGTTAAGTTATATTTGTTGCATTTTTTTTAATTTTGTTTGTCTTTACTTCTATTGCAACTTAATAGTTTCTCTTTAATGGATGCATTTAAAATAAATTATTTAGATAAACGATAATTTTTTATTATGATTAGAAAATAATTAATGGTATCATTAATATATAATAAAAATTAAAATTATTGTATTATTTTGATAAAATATGTAAAAAGAATAAAAATGATTAAATCTAAAAAAATTAATAAAAGGTAATCATATAAGCTTCTAAATTATTTCACCGAGCATAACAGTCTTTAAAATACCTCATTCACCAAAAGTAAAACAAAGAAAACACTTAAGACTAAAGACATGAAAAGATTTATTAGTGAATTATATGAAAAAGTCCAAAGAAACAACCAACAAAAAATTGCAGAAATCTGGAAAATTCAACAAATTGTTTAATACATTTCAACAAACTATTTCAAGGTCTCAAATAATTGAGGGAAAAGAAAATGGCAAGTATAATTCCCCCATAAGAAACTCACATTATAATCTCCAGTCTTCACCTGCGTACACCGCTTGATCACCGAGTTCTTGTTCGATACGAAGCAACTGCAAAAATATTTTCATTTTCCACCATTAATATCATCTATGGCCTTTTTCTAGACCTTTAATTTCATCTATAGATTGTATTTGTGGTTACTAGATCAAGAAAATGGCTAATTGGCAATCTATTGATTACAACTAGACTACAAGGCTTTCGTTTTTTGGTATAAAAGAGGTCATAACCAATTATGTTTGAACTGGACCAGATCAGCCGGGGTACTGGTCCTAAGAATGTGGACCAACCGGCTGAATCAGTTTTTTTTTTTTTTGTGAATTTTGAATAAATTTTTAATTGAACCAGTTGGACTGACGAACCAGTGACCTAACTGGTTCAACCACCGGTCTGGCTGTAGCATTAGGTTAGAGGAGACGATTGTTGATATTAAAATTCGAATCCTGAATTAGCTGGATGCCGCCTTCTAATGAATCGAGTAGGTTAACAACAATAGACATATAAGGTTGTGCTTATCTTAGGATAACTCATCAGCCAAAGAGAAAGGAAGGAGAAATTATGGGAACCACCAAATATACTACCTACACCAATGAATGTTCAGGAATACAGAAGGAGATCAAGGGAATACTAAATAAGGTACTACAAGATGACTCGGTAACGAGACTACTATCACCACAGCAGCCATGTGGTCTGGAAAATCGCAAGGTGACGGTCCTAGATGAATATTTAAATTTACTATATCAATGCGTGTGTATATATATCTTGTCCTTAAACTAGTTTGGTGAGATGTGCATCAGTGAGAATACAAGGCCTACCAAAAACAAGAATTTATGAACTATGGTATTTATTAGCAAAACCTATAAGATCTGTCTTAATGAAATCTTGTCTTCGGTATAATTAGTATCTTATTATTATTTTCTAAACGTGAGCTATGTGATTGTTCGAAAAGCAAAAAATTATAAAAAGGTAGCACTTCACAAGATAGGAATACAGACCTGGTTGTACTTAGCCACTCGCTCTCCTCGGCAAGGAGCCCCTGCTTTGATCTGACCTGCGCCAAGTGCGACTGCTAAATCCGCAATGAAACAATCATTAGTTTCCCCAAATCTTTGAGATACCACCACTCCCCAGTGGGCTTCCTTTGCCATTTTTACCACGTCAACAGCCTCTGTCACAGTTCCGATCTGATTTATCTGATTCAGAACATCGAATTATTAGAACACGGAGTTCCAGCAGCATATTTAACAACAAAAAGTTTCAACATATTCTTTTGGCGCACGACCTCTCTTTTTTTTCAGCTTCAGACTAAGTAAAAAGATGGTGATTCAGCTAATTTGACATCATTATCATCAAATAAAAGTACTTGTGTTTCGTACAATAATCCAGTAGATACCTTGAGAAGAAGAGAGTTGCAAGCAGATTCATGTATTGCTCTCTCAATGCGCTTTGGATTTGACATCAATAAGTCATCCCCCACCACCTGCAAAACCATCTTACCTTAAGTTACAACAGGTCCAACATAGGGAAGACGTACAAGATTTGAACAAAAAGCTAAAAGTACCCAATAAGTTTGCAAATTTGGATCCTATTTATGTTTAGGTGCACCAAAAACCAACAATTAAACCATTCTATGTTCTTGCCTTTTGTTGTATATGTTAAATTGGATAAAACATCATTCAACGGATCTAAACATAAGCAATATGTTAACAGGAAAACAAACCTGACATAGTCCAAGACTGCAAAAACGTTTGCTGTGTTCCCAATCTTCCTTGTCAAAGGGATCTTCAATAGAAGCAATTGGGTAATCTAAGACACCAGAAAAGAAGATAAAGGAACAGGATAGCGTTAATTTTTAGTTGAAAGAACAAAGCAGAAAAAACAAACAGAAGCCTCTACGGAAAAATGGAGATACCAATGCAAAGGTCTTTGTACATCTGAATCATATCCTCTCCTGACTTGAAATTTTGCCCAGATTTATTTGGAGATTTGAATTCTAAATCATACTTTGTACCTGTATGAAAACGAAAGAAAAGCAGCTCCTATTTATTATGAGCAAGCCATGTCTACATATGAAAATTAGATTCTGAATAAACATGCAACCTAACTAGGGTAAAATAATCTTTCGAGGGACCTAGATCATATATTCAGTTAAAGATCTTTATATCCTACTAGGCTACTAGTGATTATAATGCAATGGCATTGCACGGATATGCCAACATATCTTATGAACAGTAGAATAGCAGGTTCTACCCAAAACTTGTCCCTGGTCTTACATGCTTCAAAATGAGAATTGACTAATTAATGAGAGAACATGCATCACCTATGCAAAATTCAGTAGCTGCAACACCAATTCCTATCTTTATTTTGTCATTATACCCTGTTCTGCCAATAGCTTCTCGGACAATATCCAATCCTTCTCTTACACTGCCAGACATATGAGAATATCAAACAAAAATTCCAGCCAGTTTCCTGAAATAACACAAGATAAACTTCATTCCCCTTACGGGGTTAGGGGCAGAGTGCGTTGATCAATAATGTGAAAAACAGGGATAGTCAGACATAATGGTAGCACTTGCCTGGATATGTCAGGAACAAAGCCACCATCTTCACCAACATTACACCCATTTGCACCGTATTTTTCTGTAACAACAGCCTGCTCTTCTTTACAATAAACTAATGAGTATATGCGTGACATTTCCAGTGCAGATTACTTGTAAGAGAGTATACAACAAAAATATTAAGGTTGAGCAATTTAAAGTTTCTTCACAGAATTAGGTTAAATGATTTTCTATTGTTAATGTCTACCCATAAACTGATGGTTAATCGGTATTTCCCCAAAAAGTATAGGTGTTTGTTTATGTATATGTAATCAGATCCATTCTCAATCAGAATCTTTTAGAAAATTATAGGCACAAACCAATCAGCGAGCCAAAAACCTTTAAGAGAGGTGACAGCTAGACAGTCAAAAAACTAGCTGTCAATAGCAACATTACAGGCAGGTCCATATTACTTACCCAAAAAAATCCATTTTTTTTCTATTGAATTTACTGAATCTCCTAAATATATAGACTGCAACTTACTTTATCACACTAGCAGTGTCACAGAGTTCTAGACAAATGAGGCATTCTATTAATACAAACAATTTCTGGAAACTGGGCAGATGTAAAAGTTCAAGAAGAATCATGAATGTCTATTCGAAACATTTCAAAAAATCAAGTCATAAGAGACTTAAACTACAGTATGTCAACTTATTTACAATGAAAGAAGAACAACCGTAAGATCAAATGATGATCAATAAAAAATAACAGGCCAGACTTAGAAATGGAGACTAAACTACAACAAAATTCTCAATGAAGATTTATTTTTATACTCAGTTTACCAAATTGAATTTCCAAAGGTGTTCTACGACTCATGACTTTTCACATGGCAAACTTTACTTGCTTTATACCCATTGAGACAAATAATATGTTTGTGATGGGCAACTTAAAACTAAATCCAAAGGCTACACAATTTGGTTTAACAAAATCACCTTCAAGTGATGATAGGTCTCAGAGCCCATTTGTAAAGCTTCCTCAAATCTGCCTGCTCCTGTTGGGAGAATCATAATGTCCTGATAGCAAAATAACTCGAATCAAGTCATACAGATATGAGGCATTTCAAAAGAAGCACAGGAAGGAGATAAATTCCAGGAATCAAAATCATAAAAATGCTAAATTATGGGGACTCGAAGTAAAAGATCATTCACAAAATGATATAAGCCAATATTAGAATTTAAACCTAAAGATGATTCTCTACCTGAACGGGCAGACTATTTCCAGAATGTTTTCCGCCACTGATAACTGTGAAGGCAGGGACTGGAATGATTGCATTCGTTTTACCAGAAAGATCAGCTATGTGTTTGTAAAGTGGAACCTGATTTTTACTTTGATTAGAAGATTTTGAATAGAAGTCAATAATTCTAGCATATAAATGGAAAAATATATTGGGAAATGATACCTCCTTTTCAGCAGCCCCAGCTCTGCATGCAGCAATAGACACAGCTAATATAGCATTTGCCCCAAGTTCACTCTGCGATAATTATATTCAAACAAAGAACCAGAATGCAACAAATTCTGTAAATTCCATTATAATGTGAATCATCCAACCTAAAATTTAAAAACAAAAAGATCTAAAAATTGGTAAGGAAAAGATTGGCACAATAATTTCTTCCTATTCTGTTTATTCATCTAGAATTTCACATAAAGAAAAATTATCTCACTTTCTATCCACTCCACCTAGACCAGATTTCAGTTGGCAGACTTGAAAAACAATCTCTAGGTCCCAACCTAAACCGACTATTAAAATGGTTTGGTTTTTGAACCCATATATAAAGTAAACAACAGCTAACTAAACCCGAATTTTGAGAAAGAAATAAAGAAATGCACCTTCTTTTCTGTCTTGTCCAAGTCTATCATGGCCTGATCGATCTGAAGCTGAACAGTTGGATCCATACCAACCAATGCTTCAGATATTTTCTCATTGATGTTCTTAACAGCTTTTGTTACAGCATTTCCAAGGTATGTTCCCTTATCTCCATCTCTCAGTTCAACAGCCTCATACCTGAGATGAAATTGTCAAAACCAAAACGTTATCATGGCGTTGATAATTTTCCAATAATGATAAATAAGAGAGTTTAAGCATTAAACAACAGAAAAAAAGGGTTAAATAATAACCAATAAAATGAGTCAATTCATAATCATGCATTTCCATATGAACTAAAATTAAATTGTTCAGTTAAAATAATTTTATACATTCTGAAAACAAGCTAAAAAGAAAATTACATTCCAGTAGAGTCGCCGCAAGGAACAGAAGCACGGAACACCCCTTTGTTAGTGAACAACTCAACTTCAACAGTAGGAATCCCTCTACTATCGAGAATCTGCCGAGCTTTTACCTTCGTTATCACTGACGAAACCGCTTTTTTCATATGATTAGACTGCAATATCCATTTAAAAAAAAACAAAAAAAATCATCGTCAAAACGAAAAGCAAAGGAAATTGAAAATTTGCAATCGAAAAAGGAGAAAGAGAAAAACAAATTTACGATGAAGAGGATGGGATCCGGAATTTTAGCTCGAACAGCGGCATTGACGGCGTCTTCGATTTTGCGAGAGAGCATATGCTTGTCGAGGTAATCTTGAACCGACATTTTTTTTTTAATTCTCTCGTTTGACGGTAAAGATCTAACGGAGATACGTTACCCTTTGAGCTTTGATCCCCAAATCTTCACAGTTTATTGCGATATTCGAGTCTTCAAAAAGAGCTGAACTCCACTTGATTTCGAAACAATAAGAAGCTTAGCTCACTTCGTGTTTTTGTAATCTGAAATTTCAAAAAGAAAAAAACACCTCCCTTTTTCACTGTATTTCCTTCTCCCGCATCATTTTCTCCTTCGAACAATTGAAAATTCCAGTTTTCAGGGAAAATTTTCCATATCGATTTTTGGGTTTTTTGGGCCAATATGAACTGGATTTCACTGTCTTTTAAGCCCGTCTTAGAGTTTTGGAAAATTCTGGGCCAGGCTCAGTAAAATGATAAGGGTAATATAAGAAAGGAATAGGGCTATAACGGTTCGGTTCGAATAGGGTGGTTTGAATAATAATAATAGAATATATTCATTTTATTTTTAGTTTAAATATTTTTTTTACGTTTACAGGTATTGATAAAAATGCAGAGAGTCGATTTACCTAAGTAGGCAAAAAGTTAAAAAAAGAAAAAATTTAGAGAAGAGTAAAAAAGTAAGGGAGACTGAGTGCAAATAAGGATTGAAGGATGTAAGAGAGACTAAAGATCCCTCCATCATTTTATTGGGCATTTATAAAGAGGAAAGTCTTGTGCCTAGTAATGTCACATCACCAACAATTTCAAGACATGGTGGTCATGTGATCACCCAGGTGACAAAGCCGTTATACATGATTTGTCATCGAGTGTGGTACAACTTTAATATAGTACTAGGTTACTATGCTTAATGGTCTCTTATTGGTCCACACTTTGAGGTGAGTGCGTTCCTCTTAAAAACAAGTGGTTTGGAGGATGAAGTGTCTGGGTGGCTAGTCACCCAGTAGTGATCAGTTGAGTGATGCAAGATGGGGGACAATTTAGGTGGTCGTATGGGAAATTAACCAAGTAATGTGAGGCAGAGAGTCATTTGTGGATGCCTTTTAGGTATCTTCTCATGATGCCACAGTGTTCATGCCAAATAGGAGCATAACAACAATTATAGATATGGTTACAAGTAGTACAATTCGAATCAATTATAATCAAAATCAACCATTATAAAGCACAATTTAAGTAATATCTGAAGACAAATAAAAATAATTTTAGAAATGACCTACACATAACAAGATGTAAGCCAAAGTAAATTTATAAACAACTCACACGTAATTTAAACATCAAAAAATATCTTGAAGTACAAACTCTTAAAATCATATAATTTTCCATTGTCTTGCCAACTAATCGATTTATATTAACCTTGAAACAACTTCCAACTCATCCTCCTCCAAAATTAAGGTTAACAAATAAATTAATAAATATTTCTAAATAACTTAATTATTATAATTTTCTGTGCAAGTACTTTAAATGTTCCTCTGTCATAGGGTTGGACAATTTTAATTTTTATATTATTAAAAATAATAAAATAGACCAATTTTTAACAAATCTAGAATTTATTGTTTAAAATATGATATGAAAATTATTTTATTTATTTACAGTTTAAATCCAGATACTGTTTAACTATAAATGTTCTAAATATAAGGGTTAAAATTGTTCAAAATCCTCGCACTCTTTGCACATTTAAAATTTAGAATTTAGTCCGTTTACCTTCTAGATTTCAAAATAATGTGCAATTGTTAACTCCATTAAAATTCTTCTGGTAAATTTACTCACTTTACATTTTGAAAAAAAAAACTCAATCGATAGCCATACAACAAAAAAATGAAGTTTGCAATGGACTTAAATTTAACAAAAGAATTTTAACAGTGTTAATAATTGAATTTATATTTTTAAATTGAAGAAGTAGAGTGACTAAATTCTTTTCAAATAAAAATAGAGAGACTAAATTCTAAACATGTGATAAGTATAGGGGCTTGAAGCAAATTTTAACTAAATATTAAATCAATTAACAATAAATTGATTAATTTAAGGGTAAACTATATTAGTAGTCACCTAACTTCTTTTTTTTTGTCACTCAACTATAAAAAGTTATAAAATGGTCAGCCAACTATTAGTAATTTCTTTTTTGGTCACCAGCTAAGAAAAGTTACAAAATGACCACCCAACTATCCAATTCTATCTTTTTTGGTCACCCAACTATCTTGGATTTTTGGGTATTTCTATTTTTATGTTAGTTCGTTGGGGACCATAAAAGACAAAATTGGATAGTTGGGTGACCATTTTGTAAATTTTCATAGTTGGATGACCAGAAAATAAAAAAATCATAGTTGGGTGACTACTAATGTAGTTTACCCTTAATTTAATAATAGAGAGACTAATTTAATAAAATTACTACAATAGAGGGACCTCATAGTCAATTTCACCTACATTTTTCTCTTACCTAGCCGTTACAAAACCAGTGGTAACCCGCCAGCAAAGCCATTATATATAACATATAATAATAACAAAATACAGCAAAGAACAGCTTACTAATTCCATTTGAATCCCACTATAAAACCCTTCCCTAATAATGCAAACCCTAAATCATCCCATCTTCAACCTCAAACAATCCCTCTCAGTCACCAAAACAAAATGCGTGAAATCCTTCATATTCAAGGCGGCCAATGCGGCAACCAAATCGGCGCCAAGTTCTGGGAAGTTATATGTGCGGAACACGGCATAGATCCAACGGGGCGTTACAATGGAGAGTTGGATCTTCAACTCGAGAGGATCAATGTTTACTACAATGAATCCAGTTGTGGTAGGTTCGTTCCTCGTGCTGTTCTTATGGATCTTGAGCCTGGGACCATGGATAGCATTAGATCTGGTCCGGTTGGTCAGATTTTCAGACCGGACAACTTCGTGTTTGGTCAGTCCGGTGCCGGTAATAACTGGGCTAAAGGGCATTATACTGAAGGTGCTGAGTTGATTGATTCTGTTCTTGATGTTGTACGGAAAGAAGCTGAAAATTGCGATTGTCTTCAAGGTACGTAAGATTGTTAGATTTTGTCACATAAATTCTATTTGGTAATATTCAATTGAGATTTTAATATAATTCTATTGACCGGAGATTGTTTGATAATAAGGTTTATTAATAAATTAGTTGTTTTTTTAGTACAAAACTCTCAACATAAGGTTTCTTGGCGATCAAGTAATAGTTAGAGTACAGTTTCCTTGTAGGATTAAGAAGAAGAGGAAATATTTAATCTTTGTAGGAAACTTTTATGAGGGCTTCTAGCTTTATTTGTGTTGTAGCCTTGGACTCGTAAATGAGGGCTAGAAGGGTCGAACACATAAAAATTTATGTTAATCTCCTGTTGTTTATGTTCTTGCTCACAAATTCCCAAATAAAATATTGCTTATGAAGAAGAACCTCTTGATCTGAGAAAAGCTTGTTTTAAGCTCTGCTTGATTATTGTTTGTTTCTTTCCTTTTCATTAGGATTTCAGGTTTGTCATTCATTGGGAGGTGGAACTGGATCTGGAATGGGAACACTTTTGATTTCAAAGATAAGGGAAGAATACCCAGATCGGATGATGTTAACTTTCTCGGTTTTCCCATCTCCTAAGGTCTCTGATACGGTTGTGGAGCCTTACAATGCTACATTATCTGTTCATCAACTGGTTGAAAATGCTGATGAGTGTATGGTTCTTGACAATGAAGCCTTGTATGACATTTGTTTCCGTACACTTAAGCTCTCCAATCCCAGCTGTAAGTATTCCCATTGACTTATATACTTTATTTTTTGTATAGGAATCATTGGTTTTGCATTGGATTGCTGATTTAAACTTTGATACACCATTGCTAAGGCTTTGCTTGGTAGAGTGGAAAAAAATTTGGAAGGATGGAAAATTGAAAGGGTAGAAATGATTGAAAATTGGAAAGACAATAAAACATTTGAAAAATGCATATTTTTTAACTAACATACACTTCTCTCTCATTTTCTATCCTCTAATCATTCCAAATTGGAAGGATTGATTTTTATACATTTAGGATGGAAAATGATCATCCCTCCTATTTTCTTTCCTCTCACTTTTCTTCCTTACCAAACACACTCAAAATTTATTTTCTTTCCACTTTTCTACTCCCTCCTTCCATCCCTCCACATAATAGCTAGGATTCAGCATGTTAGTTGGTATAGGAATGAAGCCCGTTGTTTCTTTAATTTGTAAAAAAAACTCTCGTGGACTATCGTGTGAGGTATTGCCATTTCTTGATCCGAAAGTCTCAGTTTTATCTACAATAACAGGTTTCATACCTAATATATTATAATTTCATGGAAGATTCTCACAATTCTCCAATATGAGATTGGAGGCATTATAATTGCATGCTGTTGTGGCTATTGCTATATAAAATGGTTGGTATAGGGAAGAAGCCCTTTGTTGTTTGGAGTAACCTGTCAAAATATCTTTTTCGACTATTTTGCGCGGTATTAGCCTGTTTTAATCTCAAAAAGTTTCACAGTTTTTCTTTTCTTAAAATGAATGTCGGTTTGAGTCTCTACAGAGTCTCTACATACATTGAATCGTAGCAGATCCTCACAAATTTTCAATATGAGATTGGAAGCATTACAATTTCCTTTATTTTGAACTTTTAGAAATGATCATTGTGCCGGGTTATGGCTTTTGCTATATGAACCAGTTTATAAAAGAAAATAGTTTCCAAAAGGCTAAAATCGAGTTAGATTAACCAAGAAATCTTTTGCAATCTGTTAATTGGTTTGGGAAAGAAACCTTTTGTTTGGTGTAATTTGTAAAACCACCTTTGTGAACTATCGTGCCATGTTTGTCTTGCTTTGATTCGGAAGTCTCACGGTTTTGTCTTAAAAATCGCGGGTTTGGGTCTTCATAATTTTCCGATATGACTGTAGGCATTAATAGCGTCTTTTGCATCATTGTGATATTCTTTTTTCATCTATTTGCAGTTGGTGATCTGAATCATCTAATATCTGCAACAATGTCTGGAGTTACTTGCTGCTTACGTTTCCCTGGCCAACTCAACTCCGATCTTCGGAAACTCGCCGTAAATCTCATCCCATTCCCTCGTCTTCACTTCTTCATGGTCGGTTTTGCTCCACTCACTTCAAGAGGCTCCCAACAATACCAAGCTCTAACTGTCCCCGAACTCACTCAACAAATGTGGGACGCAAAGAACATGATGTGCGCAGCCGATCCTCGACACGGCCGGTACTTAACCGCATCAGCTATGTTCCGTGGTAAAATGAGCACCAAGGAAGTAGACGAACAAATGCTAAATGTTCAAAACAAGAACTCGTCCTACTTTGTTGAATGGATTCCCAACAACGTGAAATCAACCGTGTGTGACATCCCACCAACCGGTCTCAAGATGGCATCGACATTCATCGGGAACTCAACGTCAATACAAGAGATGTTTAGGCGCGTGAGCGAACAATTTACGGCTATGTTTCGAAGGAAGGCTTTCTTGCATTGGTATACAGGTGAAGGCATGGATGAAATGGAATTTACTGAAGCAGAGAGTAATATGAATGATTTGGTATCAGAGTATCAACAGTATCAAGATGCAACAGTTGATGAAGAAGAAGAGTATGAAGAAGAAGGAGCTGAATATGAATGAGAAAATTAATATTTAAACTTATTAAATATAATTTCCAGTTTCTGTTTTTTTTAAATTAATTATTGCGAAAGAAATTAGTTATTTTGATGTTTATGGAGTTTCATGGTAATGGCCAGTTTCAATATGAAGCAAAAGGGATTGTATTATTGTTCAAAAGCCTTTGAAAAACAGATTTAAGAAATCAAAGTACTTACAAATTCTTGTGCTGTTTTGCATTTATGTTAGTAGTGTTAAATTCAAGGTTTTCATTGAGTTTATCTGTTTAATTGGGATTAAATAAGTTATTAAAAAATTAAAAATTTTAAAAATTTGGTTCAATTGCTTAATTTAATCAATTTTTTGCCAGGTTAAATCAGTCTGTTTCTCAGGTTAACTGGTTCAATGCTCTTTTCAAAACTAGTATCTTGACAACTTCTATTCGGTTCAAACAACCTTGGTTACGGTTAGATAAGAGTATGAATTCAAATTTAAGCACTAATAGCAAGATATAGTGAAAGCGACAATTCTCTAAAAGTTTAATATGCCATTTGGTTTTTTTGTCTTTATTTTGGTATATCAATTTGATTTCAATATTCAATATAGTACTTATAGCAAGCACATAATATGGTTAAATGAAAAATTGAGACGTGCTCTACTAAAAATAACATAGATACTTAATTGAGAAAAAAAAAAGCGAAAGTACCAATTTAAACATTGAAGTCAAACTTAGGTGCTTAATTGTGAAAAAAACTTAAGTATTAAACCGAAAAAACTCAGGTACTAATTTGAATGCCGAAGTCAAATAAAATATTGAATCTAAATTCAGGTACCAAATTGTATAAGAACCCTTCTCTAATCATGAAAAGAACTTTATATGCATATTTAAAGGCAATTCTTAATAGAAGTCGTTGTAGTTTAGTGGTGAGTATTCCCGCCTGTCACGCGGGCGAGCCGGGTTCGATCCCCGGCAACGGCGGTTTTATGCATTTTTTAATTTTTTTACTTGACAGTCAAAACGTCAACTAACTCTTCACCTTCACTTTATTCTTTGACCCACCACCACATTCGTAGCCGTCAGCTCTCCCCCCTGCGCCGCTGTCTCCAACATCGCCTGGAACCTTGTAGCATGAAACGTGTAATCGTTTACCCCTTTCGCCTCCTCTAGCCTCACTGCACCAGCCATTGATCTAAGCCATGAAAATAAGCAAAACATAGCAAAGACATGGACAGCACAGGGAATGGGGTTTGGCGCCAGTTTTAAGTGCATATGAAACCTTAATGGCTTTCACGGTCGAGATTTATAGGTTTGGCTTAAAAATCGAGAAATCCATTTGAATTGAAGTATTTTAAACAAAGGATAATATCATATTCCATACCACTATTTTCATAAAATAAACAATGTAATACTTACACTTTAAAAACATTCAATACGGTACCTAAACTATTTATTTAGGCTTCTTCTTTTTCTATTTATAAGATAATTCTGAAACTCTATTTAATTTTCTTTGAATCTCGCACTGTTTTCTGATAAAAATCATGTCTCATCATTAATATGATTGCTTCCACGTTAATTGTCTTGTCAGATCATTGATTTGATGGTTGCCTCCACATTGCAATCTTTTTTGTTTTTATCTAGATATCATTTACTTCAAGTTACCTTTTTTATCCATTTGTTTTTCTTAGACTTTTTTTTTCACACGTAGCTGCCTGTTTTAGCTTTATTCTTCTTGAATGTTATCTAAATTCATCTCTTCTATCTCATCTAGATGTAATGAATTTAGTAACAGTCTTTTATTATATTTATAATAAATATATACTTAAACTGAACTGAATTTTATTTTTTATTTAAATTAAATTATTAACTCGATTAGCATAAATATTATTACCAATACAAGAGTTCGTCAATTCAAGCATGCTAAAGCGTGTTTACCTTTCTATTTAAAGAAGTAAAAATAAATATATTTTATATTTTCATATCCATTTTATAATTCATATTCAGAATTTATGTCTATTCCTCTTAATAATATCGTCTCCAAAGTTTAAATCTAGATCTCTCTTGTTAATGAAATATGCCTTACCATTGTTCCAACAATGTAAAAATAAATACTCTAAATAAGATAAAAAAAAACTTATAATTTTTAATATTTTGTAAAAGTTAGAAATCTCAATACACAAAGTTAGTACGAAAAACGGTTGAAAAATTTTAACAAACCTAATCCGATTAAACCAAACTAAGCTCACCTCTAAAATTTATAACCATTTTAAGATATTATATTTATATGACTTTTGATGTATTTCTTTTATTTAGATTTTGACATGTTTTTTGTGTTCATTTTGCAATCGCATTGTGTCATGTTTTAACCATCATAATCCACATTTTTATTTTACTTTCAAACTTGGGCTAGGCTTATTCATCATAATTCATGCAATATCAAAGAACATCTTCAACTGTTATCTCAAACTCTATCGATTTCTTTCAACAATCATCATACAAAAATATTCTAATCCCGAAACCTAACTCTTTAAAAGGTAACATCTAGCAAGATTGGGATTCGATCCCCTCGTTGGAACCCTTCTATGCCGCAGCTTCTTTAATATCGAAAAATCATACGAAAAGATTCAAAAACAATGCCTATTTCAGATATTCCGTAAAGATCATTAGCACAAAGTTGCTCCACCTTCAAGAACCTTTCAAATATATTACTCAAACTCAGTGTGTCAGAACATGAGTATATTCAAGATTTCTGTGTATTTGGAGGGTTCTTTGAAGGATCTTAACGGCGCCCATATCCATATATGTCCGACATAGAAACTTCAAGAAAAATGAAAAGTCGGAGTAACATAGCCTTTCAAAACGCTTACCCCATAATCCAAGCACCAACTAGGTCATGCATCATATCGCGATTGTGTTGGAAGGTTTATAATAAAAAAAAAAAAGGTTTCAAAGTGCTAGGTGTGGGAACCTTGCATCATAAAGGTGTCTTACGGACAAAACATGAGGATATAATCGTGCAAGGAAAGATATCCGATTAACATTGAATAAACAGTCTCGTTCTAAAACCGTGTTCGAGTTATTTTGGTGTATTAGAATCAATCATAAGTCTCACAATAAGTGCATTCATTTACCTACATATAAGTCTATGTTCTAAGTCAAAACAATCACATAAGATAATCATAAATATACCACTATGCATTGGAGCAGAGAAGCTAAAAAGCACGCGACATACATACTCCTCTCGGGCAAGAAAACAGACCTGGAGTTGCACAAAAGAGAAAAATGGCTGAAACACGGAAATAATAGTTACCAATTTATTGCTGAATTCAAAGACCAGAATACGAAAAAACAATAAAAACTGATGAGGTAAATGTACCATGAAGGCCCCTGTACTAAGAGTAAGATTGCATTTTGCCCCCCTTTACTCAGAAAATGAGCAAATTAGTCCCTGTATGTTAGATCAAAGAGCAAATTGATCCTTTCTGTTAAAAATTTCACCCATTTCTATTGTTAAAAATTGGCATGGTTAATAGAATAACCAAGTAGTGACACGTGATGTGCCACATACTTACATTCAAGGACTAGTTTTTAACAGTAGAAATGGATGAAATTTTTAAAAGAAAGACCAATTTACTCTTTGATCTAACATACAGGAGCTAAGTTGCTCATTTTTTGAGTAGAGGGGGCAAAATGCAATTTGACTCCTAAAACAAGAGCCTCTATGGTACTTTTATCAAGTGATGACATTTGTGCATTGAAAAGTTTTGCAATGTTGAAATGAAGATCTTACCTAAAATACGAAAATTGGCTAAGTATGGAGATAATTCGCAGCCATCATCAGCTCCAGAGTCAGTTCGGGTTCAATGTGGAACTCAGTCTCTTTGCCCCTGACAAAATCGTAACCGTTTTTAATAGCGTAAAACAAAAACAGGAAGAGCTCGTAAACATAACTCAAAGTTAAAAACACAGAGAAATGGAGCTGATTCGAGCAATCAACAAAAGTAAACAATGATGGTTCTTGCATAAGTGACTAAGTTCGATGAGGTTGAGAATTTCAATGTTGTTAAAATACCACACCATACATAAAGAGGATATACAAAGAACTTTCTATCTTTGGAAAATATTTAATGTCGTCAAACAATCACTCCAAGATGATAAAACACTCACAGCAAATTCCATATTTTTCACACCAAAATGAATTGGATTCACCTAGAAATTAGCGTTTATATTCAGATGATATTTTTCATAGAAAATCCAACTACAATAAGTGAAACAACTGGAATATTTCAAAAGAAAAGTATCATGGCTCATTCATATCTCGAGAAAACACGATAAATCATCAGATAAGTATGTTAAGCTATCACTGAGAAATCCATTATGCAAATTTACATAGAGAGGAAATGTTTGTAATTTTGATTTCCACTTTAACTACAACAACTCCTATCAAACAGAAGGAGCCGCTATGAATATAGTCAAAGACATCATTAAAAACACTTAACATTTAGTTCTAAATTAGAACAATAAAAGTCTTCCCGCCATACAATTTGATAATTTCACTTAGAACATAATCAAGAAAAAGAACTCTCATAATAGATTCATTGGCATACCATTTATCTTTCTTCTTTTTTTTCTCTTTTAACTTTTAAGCATTTGACTCATTTGCAAATTTAGGCTAATGCTCAAATCAGGAAACAACCTCTACAGTTGCACACATAAGGGTCAAACCCTTCAAAATAATCATATAAGGGCCAAACTTTTATGAAAGTGCTCAAATAAGGACATTTTACATACTCCAACCTAGTTTGTAAAAATTAAGTGAATGCGGACATGTTTAGATTAGAAAGCACTTTAAATCAAATATACTTGAAGAGGAAAGAACAAAAATTCTGAAACCTGATTTACGGCATTTGAAAAGCCCTTATTTGACCATTTTAAAAGTTATGGCCAGCAATCCCTTAAAGGATAGGTCCCAATTTGAGCATTTTAGCCCGCAAATTTATTATTTGTCGAATATGGTTGGCTAGATTCCCATGTGACCATGATTGTGTAATCAAATAACAGTACAAAATTTTCATATGAACACTTTAATGGAAGCAACTAACAATGATATCAATTAGAACCTACTAATAACAAAACAGTAGAGGGATCAAATCCCTAACTTTCAGCATAGTAGAGGGACTAAAACCATAATTAGACACACTGTTTTTGATAATTCACTTACAACATAATCAAGACAATGAGCTCTTAGAGAAAAACAACATTATGAGATTCATTGGCATACTAATTATCAGTTCACATTCGTCTGACATGAAAATTTATTATTTATTGAATATGATCCATGTGTCCATGATTGTATGATCAAATAACAATACAAAATTTTCACACCATCACTTCAATGGAAGCAACTAACAGTAGTATCAATTTGAACCTACTAATAACAAAATAGTAGAGGGATAAAATCCCAAACTTTCATCATAATAGAGGGACTAAAACCATAACATATCGATTCTCCAGAAGCTACAATCCATGGAATTTCTTCCCAAAATCAAACCAAACCAAACATCAATTCATAAAAATAAAAAAATAATTAAAAAAAAACAGCTCACAAAACCTAGAAAATTTATAATAAAAAAAAACCAAACCTGGAATATTGAAGAGACCAATAAAAATACTGACAAATCTTCTCAAGAATCACAGCACTTATCTCCGGGAAAGTCACTTCCCCATGCTCCGCCTCAGCGAAACCACCTTCATCATCAATACCCAAAGTTCAAAATTTAAAAAAAAAATAGGCCTTTCATATCAATAAACAATTAAGAACCCAGAAAAACTCAATTGCCCCCACAAAAGATCAAATTAAAAAAAAAAAGAATTAGACCTGGAGAAGTAAGCATGTTACGGATTGTTTGAGAAACCATAGCAGCTTCTTTGTCGATAACGAATTCCATTCCTTCAGCGCTAATGAGTTTCACTGTGTCTTCTTTCTTCATCTTTGTTGTTGTCGGGTTATTTTTAAATTTTCGATTATCGGCGAATCTTAGGTGAGATCGAGAGAGAGTTCGTCGATTATCGGTGGAGTTTCCCGGAAAACAAGATTTTGGGCTGTAAAGCTCTTAGGGCCGATGATGGCTTTAATCGGGAATGGAAACTTCTAAATCGGTACTAAAAGGATATATATGTTGTTCTTACATCTATGGATTGTACTGGATTTCGGATTTAGAATGATCTCGTTCGGCGCGCGTGAATTTCACGTTGGATGTTTGGGTATTAGGTTTACTTCAAAACGGCGTAGGAAAATGGATAAAGAAAGCCGTGAATGATGTGGTTAAAAAAAGGGTAAACTGAGACATCAAATACGATGGTGTTTAAGTTGAAATCCAATGCATTTTATTTCTAGTAAAAAGATAAAAAGAAAATATTTTTATAATGATATTTATTATTTTGTAAGAAAAATATGTTTTTAATAAAAGTAAAAATATAAGATTCAATATAATTTAACATATGTAATATATATATACCTAGATTACGATACAACCGAAATAAATACTGTTCATAAAAAATTAAATAAATCTGAAATGATAAATTTTAAATATGGTCTTATATTTAAGACTGTTAATTTTTATTTTTTTATACATAATGCAAATATTTTGTAAAGAAAACGAAATATATTAGTACCTTACGACTAAATAAAGGATATGTTCAAGTCTCTCCACTGCTAGAGCCATAGCATGCAGCTGTTCCTCGAATGTTTTTACCATCCTGTGAAATGGAAGAGGATTCTCTTTAAAAAGAAGGTATAAACCTCTTTGAAATTTGCTAATACCGAATTTGGTGGTTGGTGGATGGGGGGGAGGGGGTGTTAGATTCGTGTGAAAGAGTATGGGAAAATTAAGTGTGGCAAGGTTTCTAATTATCCTGTGTGAAAGATAGTTTTTATATCCAACATAGACATTCCAGATAAAATACCTTTATTGTTTGAGGGTTCATCAGATGCTCAAAGAATAAGATTTTGAAGATTTCTCTTGAAAAAGAACACTAAGAAGCTCCTCCAACAATATTCAGTAGAAAATGTAATAATATGCAAAAGAGAAAACTAATAAGCAATGCCATAAAAAAATAAAGGGTAAATTACACCAATAGTCACTCAACTTTAGGGTAGCTGACAAAATAGTCACTTTAATTTCATTTCAGTCACTCAACTTTAAAAAAGTGACAAAACAGTCCTTTCCGTCACAGAGGTCACAGTAAAGTGACATGGCAGATGAAGGTCTCCAGGTGGCCGATTACCACCAATTTAACAGCCCTATCAGCACCAATTTAGGGTTTAAAAAGAGAAAAAAAGAAGAAGAAGAAGAGAAGGAGAAGAAGAAGAGAAAAAATAGAGATGTGTCCAGTTTTCAAATCAACGGCAACCGTCGCTGTCGCCAATAGCTTCCCCTACGTGAGTCTTGAAACTGATATCTTACTCTTCCTTCCTCATCCTCATTCTCAAATTCGGTGGTTCCAAGCACTTCTATCTTGTCAACAACCTTCTCATTCGTCTCAAATCCGATCAAAATCTATGTCGACTCTCTTTTCTTACCTCATCAAAATCTATGCTGAAGCTGATTTATCCCAGAAAGCTCTCAATGTGTTCTACAAAATGCTTGAATTCAATGTTAAGCCTTTACACAGACACTTAAATCATATCCTCGAGCTACTTGTTTCTCATCATGACTTCATCATGCCTGTTTTCGACCTTTTCAAGATTGCCTATAAATACGGTGTTTTCCCCAATACCAAATCTTACAACATTTTGATGGGAGCATTTTGTTTGAATGGGGACTTAAGTATTGCGTACAAACTGTTCAAAAAATTGTTTGAGAGAGGTGTTATGCCTGATATCGAGTCTTATAGGATATTAATGCAAAGGGTATGCAAGAAGAGTCAAGTGAATAGAGCTGTAGATTTGCTAGAAGATATGTTGAATAAAAGATTTGTACCAGATTCATTGAGTTATACTACTTTGTTGAATAGTTTGTGTAGGAAGAAGAAGCTTAGAGAAGGAAGAGCTATGGATGCTGTTAAGGTTTTTGCACAGCCATTACAGTGGAAGAAATCATATCAACTGTTGAGAAATTTTAGATTTCAGGATAACTTTAAGCTTGGATATCAATGGTATCGCCCTTGTTTATACCACTGCAACTTTAGCTGCTGCTACGACAAGTTGCCTGCCTGTCATCACTTTTTTCTTGGCTATGTTAATTTGGTAAATTACACCATCAGTGGCCGATGACAAGAGACGAATTTTGGGTCAGCGGAGAATTATTAGCCGACCAAACAAGGGCGTTATTTCTAGATATGTTGTAATACCAAACAGAGAAAGTGTAGAGATTTGTAGAAGCACTCATTGACTTAAACCCAGCAGCGAAGATTTTGTTTGAACAGATAAGAATTTTTTTTTTTTGAGATGAAGTCCATGGGAAATCCAAGAAATTGAAAGATCGATATTGCCAGGACAACAATGGCGAAAGGTTACAGAGGAAGAGGCAAAGAAGATTTTTTTTTACAGTCTCTTCTTCTTCTTCTTCTCTGTTATTAAAGTTATTCTTTTTTCAATTTTTCTTAAATTGGGTGGGATTTACTGTGTGCATCCGATGTGGCAAGTTAACTTGCCACATCAGTGGTCCCGTTAACCCCCTAACGGAAACTGTTAATCGGTGACTGTTTTGTCACTTTTTTATAACGTTAGTGACTGTTTTGTTATTTTTTAAAAATTGAGTGACTGATATGAAACCTAGGTGACTGTTTTGTTAGTTACCCCAAAGTTTAGTGACTGTTAATGAAATTTATCCAAAAAAAAATTCGAGGTGCTCCAGTTTACCAGCTTTTTAAACCATCGTTGAAACCCCTCAAATCTCAAACACCTCACTGTAAAGTCACTCTACTTAGACCTATCAGTACAGTCCACCTGCTCATCTAGACTCAATCACAGTGTGACTCGTGGCTCTCTCATGACATAAAGTAGGACCCCGATAAAAGAGGCCAAGCAACTCCACTCCTTCCCACCAAAACCAAGTAACCTTCATTACTATTCCATTAAAGCTCTACCTCTCAGTCAACTGCCTCCGACCGCCATACCCGAAATCTGTATCAACAATTTCCTTTGCTTGAAGCTGAATCATGAGAAATAACAACAAATTCATCACATATTTGCAGGTTCCCAATAGCTTCTTTTACCTCTTATTTCCAATATAATGCCCAAAAATAACACCATTACAATACCTTCAAGTATAATATCTTGTTGTTTTCAATTAATTCTGCATTTTTTTTCTTCTGCAAAAGTCCTGTAGCTGAGATGCTAAATCACCAACATTCGCATGCACTACCAGTTATATGTTTACTATAATAATATGCTAAAAAATTATAATTCAAAAGGCCCATAATTTGTTGAAACAGATTAAAAGAATTCGCTATATTTTTCCACATTGAATTATACATGAGAATTTGAATGTTAAGCTTCGATGACAGTGAAGAATTAGTAATCAAACTTCAGGCAGCACAGGCAAAAAATCAGTCAATCAATAAATAAATAAATTCCTGCAATATCCAAACAGATTACTGTATAAAATTTTAAAAAAGTTTACATAGTTCTTTTCAGCAAATAACTTAAACAAATTCCACATTTGAATAAAAATAACCGATTCGGAAAAATTATGACTAAAAAATACCTCGGAGAGTCGATTGCTCTGATTTCTTCATGACCGGAATATCTACAAGCATAATTTTTTTTTTTAAGGAAAAACTCAAATTATGAATAAATTAGAAAATATGGAACAAACATGAGAAATTGATATCGGAGCTTTGGTACAAGATCAGATCCAGAAGAAGCTTCGCAAATTCTTTTTGCGCCTCTCTCTTTCGAAATCTCCATTAGCTATTCAAAATCATCGCCAACAACAATAAACAAAACACTAGGAGAAATCAAAAATCAATAAACACTATCAAATTTGCATTAAATATTATTCAAATTTCTAAAAAGATTACAAATCTATAAACACTATTAATCAAATTATCTTTACCGTTTGTTGATCGAGTGAAGCACGATGAGCGTCCACATGAAAATAAAATAGAAAAAGAAATTTCAAAGAAAAAATTGTTCTTAATTTTGATATTATTTTCGTTGAAGCGCAGAGATTATATATATATCCCTACAAAATTATTTAACCGACTAGAAGCATTTGAATTGGTGTCTGGGTGGTGTAGTTGGTTATCACGCTAGTCTCACACACTAGAGATCCCCGGTTTGAACCCGGCTCATACTTTTTTTTTTACTTAGATTTTAGGTTAAATTCTGCAAATAGTCCTTGTATTACGTATAAGTTATGGATTTTGCCTTTATACTTTTGATCATTTTTCGTCTCTAGACTTTTCAAATTTTAAAATTTTAGTCTTGAGTTTGGCTTCAATATTCAATTTTGTACCTAATTTTTTTTGTCCTAATTTGTACTTAAGTTTAGATTCAATAATCACTTTGGTACCTAAGCTTTTTAATTTGATACTTGAGATTTTTTTGTCCAAATTAAGTATATATGACTTTTTACTAGAGCACACATGTCAAACATTCATTGGGTTATACGACTTGGATTTAGTCATTATACTTTAGTTTGATCATTTTCATTCTTCAGGCTTTTCAATTTTTGAAATTCCAGTATTAAGTTTTGCTTTAATGTTTCAAATTGGCACCTAAGTTCTTTTATCCCAGTCTAGCACTTGAGTTTGGATTCAATGTTCACTTTGGTACCTAAGTTTTTTTCAATTTGATACTTCAGTTTCTTTTTTTCCCAATAAGTACTTAAGTTTGACTTTAATGTTCAATTTGGTACTTTAGCCTTTTTTCCCAATAAAGTATCTATGTTGTTTTTTACTAGAGTACACGTGTTAAACATTCATTGGCTATACAAAATGGATTTAGTCCTTATGTTTTAGTTTGGTGTTCAGTCTCCAGACTTTTCAAATTTTAAAATTCAGTCTTGAGTTTGGCTCCAATGTTCAATTTCATACTTGAGTTTTTTTTGTCTCAATTTGGTTTCTAAGTCTGAATTCAATGTTCACTTTGGTAACTGAGTTTTCTCAATTTGATATATATATTTTTGTCCTAGTTAAGTATATGAGAGTTTGGCATTAACATTCAATTTGGTACTCTAGGCTTTTTTTGTCTCAATTAAGTATCTATATTTTTTACCTGGGCATACATGTCAAATATTCATTGAGTTATACAATTCCATTTGATCTAAGTACCAAACTGATCATTAAAACTAACCTTAAGTACCAAATTAAAAAAAAACTTAAGAAATAATATTAATCTAATATCACAAATTGGAAAATAGAAAAAGTTTTTTATTTATATTATTCATCAAAGAAAATACAAATAAAAATAATTTTAACAGTCACAAGTATCTCGACCGATGTTTGGGTGGTGTAGTTGGTTATCATGTTAGTCTCACACACCAAAGGTCCCTGGTTAGAACTTGAGTTGAAACACTTTTTTTTTTTCTTATAATATGACCAATTCGAAACCGATTAAGACTTTTTTGAATGGTATTTTCATCTTGGTCTTTGAACATTTTCATTGTTGACATTAATTCCAAAAGTTGGTAGCTTTGTCCAATTTGGTCTTTAAACTTATCTTCTATTAAGGTAGGATGATGCGACATTATAAGATTGCGCCACATCATAACTTGATTTTTTTTTTAATTTTTAGATGATGACATGGCACAATTTCAGAGTTCACGTCATTTTACTATTAATACAATCCAATTTCAAGGGCCAAATTGGAAAAAATACAAAACTCAAAGACTAAATATTGCTTTATCCAAATTTTAACTTAAAAGTTAGGTCAAATTCTCCAATTAGTCCCCTATATTATGCATAAGTTATGGACTAATTTGGTCACTTTTAATTTTCGTACTTTTCTAAAGTTAAAATAACAAAATGTAATGAATTTAACAATTACAATTCAGTTCAAAATTCAAAACGTACAATGACTAAAAGTGACCAAATTAAATACGATAACTAAATGCATAACTTACACATAAAACAAAAACTAAAAACAAAATTTATCCATTATTGTTTAACATACAATATGCCATAAGTTTGTATAGTCATCACAAATTTAGAATTAAATCCTTCTACTTTTGTTTATTGGAATTTAGCCCTATTTTTTTTTAAATTCAAGTCTATCTGTTAACATTTTTAAGATTATTTTTTAAAATTCATGTTCATTATAATGTCATTTTTAGTTACATGACTACTAAGTGAATATTTTTTATTTCAAAATGTCACATTAATAAATTTAACAAAAAAATTAATTATATTAACAATTAGACCTAAATTTTGAAATCTAAAAAAATAAAGAGATTCCTAAAAGTATAAAGACTAAATTTTAAATTTTTAAAAAGTGTAAGGACTTATAACATATTTTAACATCCTTAATATTATCCATCTTTATGTATTATTAAAATAAGCCATACTAACTCAAATCGAATTAGGATTTTTTTTTTTAATTTCCTAATGACTCCAAATTGGATTAGGATTTTTACAGCATTATATAAAGCATCTTGAAGTTAAAAAATATAAATAAAAATAAAAGTTACACTAAAAATACTCTCTAGTTACTATTACCGTCTGCTTTTTTTTTTTTTTGACACCTTTCCCGCCATAGTAAAAAGCTTGAAATTTTTATTACTATTCTTCGATGGCAACTGAAGCTACCAAGCAAACAAAGTTCCGATGGGCGGATATTGAAGATAACGACGCCGAGGATTTGACTTACTTATTACCACCGAAGGAAGTAATCGGCCCCGACAAGAACGGGATCAAGAAGGTGATTGAGTATAAGTTCAACGAAGAAGGGAAACAAGTCAGAGTCACGACGACGATCCGAGTCCGAAAAATGGCCGTCGATTCTCCAAGCAAGGAACGGATATTGGAGCGAAGGTCTTGGGCTAAATTTGGAAGTGCTATGGGTGATGAAGATGATGATAGCCGACTCACTATGGTTTCTACTGAAGAAATCTCCCTTGAACGACGCGGTTCGTTTCTTTTTCTCTCGGTTTATTTTGATATGAATTTGATTGTTTTAGGTTTAATTATGAACCGGTCCCTAATAGAGTTTTGAAAATTAGTCACTTTTAGGGGGAGTAATTTTCGGTTTTAATAAAAAAAACCCAAAAATAAACCCATTCAGTTTTGATTTAATCGGGTGGGACGGATTGATCGATTTTGACCTTAATTTAATTGATTAATTTAACCTATTATAGTTTTTGAATTCACGGAACCGAACTGAAGAAAGAATTGATTATATTTAAATTATTTAAAATATATTTATATTTTATATATAGCCATATTTTAATTGAGAAAACCGACTTAATCAAATTAATTTCCTAATTTTCATTGTATACGATAATTAAAATTTGACAAATTAGAATATTTGAACTAATTTCTCAATTTCTGTGAGAAATACTATAAATAAAATTTGACAATTTAGTATATAGGGATTAATTTATAAATTTTTGTAAAATAGTGGATGAAATTTAAATTTAAACATTTATTCTTAAATATCCTTGAAACTACTTATAGGTAGCAAAGTAGAAGAACCAAAGGTTGCTGCCGAACATTCTTTAGCTCAACAAGCCAAAAACGGTGCCGTTCTCATGCTGTGTAGAACATGCGGCAAAAAAGGCGATCACTGGACTGCGAGGTGTCCGTACAAGGATCAAGCTCCACCACCAGCCAATGGAACCGTCGACAAACCTCCGGCATCTGAAACCAGTTCCGGCAAGACTGCCTACGTTCCTCCAAGTAAGAGAGGCGCCGGAGCGAAGAGAAACGGAACCGATATGAAACACAGGGACGAGGAGAATACTATTCGGTTCACTAACCTCTCGGAGGATGCTATGGAATCCGATTTGCGTGAACTTGTCGCACCGTTCGGTCCGGTGAGCCGGGTTCACGTGGGGATTGATCGGAAAACCGGGATGTGTAGGGGATTTGGTTACGTCAATTTTGTGAAGAAGGAAGATGCCGAAAGAGCGGTATTGAAGCTAAATGGTTATGGATATGATAGTCTCATATTGAGGGTTGAATGGGCCGATCCAAGAACCAATTAGATATTCTTCTTTTTTTTGAGAATTATAACTTTATTTTTAATTTAGGTTTTCTTTTTGGGATATTTTAATTTTTAAGTATCTAGACATATTAGGTTTTTTTTATTAATAAATTTTTTTGTGGAATCTAAATTCCACTAATCATTAATAAAATTCAACTAATTTAGTGTAAATTTAATCCAACTATTAGTAAATAACAACTATAAAAAATTATAAAATGGTCACTCAATTATTAATATTTTTTATGATAATCTAACTATGAAAAATTATAAAATGATGACCCAACTATTCAATTTAATCTTTTTTAGTCATTAACAGGACCATGAAGATATAAGTCAATACAATGATGAAATTGCATTTTAGTTCTCATAAAAACATATAACTTCTGTCAGCTTATCTAAAAAATTTTTTAGCTTCGCCCTTGGATACACACACGCACATATATATATATGGAAGAAATCCACTTATATCAATTTATCTAATTATTTGTTTTATGTTTCAATAAATATTAATATATAAAATTTTTTAGAACGATATCAGATCGGTTAAAAATTTTTCATGTATTGACAAGTAAAATTTCATTGATAAATTATAATTTAGTTTTTTTTTCATTAAACATCTTTGAACATCACAAATTTGTGAACCAAAATCCAAACAACTTTCTTATTTGACCTTCCATTCTAATCATCAAATTGACTTGGATTTAAGGTATGTTCTACTTGTCAATGGGTATTGATCCACTGTACCAATTGTCGTCGCTTGGAGTTTGCTAGTTGGATTTTTTCAACAAAAAAAAAACCCTTAACAACAAATGACTTAAATAAAAACTTCGGGATAGCTCAATGATTTAAATGAAAACTTTCGAATAGTTCAATGACCATTTTGTAATTTTTTGAAGTTGAATGGTCAGAACTTAAACTTACTAATAATTTAGTAACATTGAGTGTGATTTAACCTTATAAATGTTGACCGTTAAATAAAAAAATTATGTTCATTTTAAAAGCTATCACCATCAGCCAGTTGGTGATAGAAAAAGAAAATTGAATAATTGGGTAACCAAACAAGAAATTTACTAATAGTTAGGTGTTAGATGACTACTAGTGTAGTTTACCCTGATAAAATTGAAATAATTTATAAGACCATTGGTTGGTGAAAATAATTACCACATTTTCAAATTTGGGTATTGTAGAGGGACTAAAATCAAAATTTGACCAAATATAAAAACCAAATTCGATGTAACACAAGTCCAAGACGTAATTGAAAACTTTGAAAATAAGTAAGTTCTAGGTTCCATATGTGTGATGGTTCTGATAATTGAAAAGGAAATGACGTTTTTTAGTTTTGTTTTTTTTCAATAGAAATAATAAAAGAAGTCAAAAATAGATATTGATAGCTTCCAATCAAATCATACTACCAATTTAAGAAAAAAAATCGTTATCTTATGATTATTTAAAAAAAAAAAAGAGTATTAATACTTTCCAATTTAATCCTTTCATGTCTCTCTCACTCTCACTCTCACAAGGATTTCTTTTTTAATTAAAAATTCATTTTGGTCACCCAAATTTTATATTTCATTAATCAATCTAAATAAAAACATGATTTTCTTTCTTAAAAAATTCTTTCTAAACTCATTGACTTGACACAATTTTTTACATTTGGAAGGGTATTTTTTTTAAGTTAAAAAATTGTCAGTGTTTTAATGAATTAATTAAGCGCTAATTATTTGGACTAAAATCAAAATTATAAAATTAGATGGACCAAAATTAAAATTTGAGCACTATGAAGATCTATATTCAATCCGACACAAGTCTAGGACGTAATTGTATACTTTCAAAATAAGTAAGTTTTAGGCTCCAAACGCGTGATGTTTATGTTTAATGAAAACAAAAATGATGTTTTCTGGTACCTTTTTTTAATTAATTGTATTAGAAAGGAATAATAACATACGATTTAAATTAGTATTTTAAAAAAAATAAAATTAACGTAATATATGTAGATTTATTAATTCCATTTATAGAATTTAAAAACTCCACTCAAATAATAATTCATATTTAAAAATAGGGATATAAAACTATTTTTAGTCCTTTAACTCAGTTAATTTTCTCATATTCGTCTTTAAATTTTTTTATTCGCATTAGTCCTGAAACTTTACAATTTCTTTTCAAATTTGACCGTTAAATTTGAAAACCTTTAAAGTGTGATGATATATTCCAATTTCAGAATGTTACATTATCGCACTTAATTAAATCAAAATTTAGGGATTAAATTTAGAAAAATTTCTAAATTCAAGGACTAAATGTTATTTTATCTCTTTATATATACATATATATATATAACTAATAAGAAAAACACTCGATAGTTTTTCAACCTTGTTAGCGGATATAATACAACGAGTTTTTTGAAGTATAATTTTAATTTTTAAAAGTTATAATTATAATCGCCATCAATATAGTCCGAATAATTATAATCAACAATCAAAATAAAATAAAATAAAATAATACACACTGTGAAACTCAACTAAAATAAAGGGAAAATATTAATTTAATTAAAAAGCATTTTAGTATTAAGCGATTACACTATTATAATCAAATTAAAACATAATAAAAACATTATAATCAGTCAGCATTTAGATCCCGCATTGAAGGATGTGGCTTTGCAAAAAAAATGTAATCCTGTGAACCTTGTAACAGAATACTTGATCAAATGGTTCGCAATTTCGTTCTGGGTTCTTGGAACATGACGAATACGTACCCTCCAGCTCCAGTTAAACAACTGATGTATTAGACACAATTCCATCATACTACTATCGATATATTTATATGATTTTGACCACTTTTTAAGGGAAAAAAATATCAATTTAACACCAATCCAAAAAAATTTAAATTAATCCTCCTATCAATCTACATCTAATCATCATTACTTAAATAATTAAGAGTTGGCAAATAAAAAATAAGATTATAATTTATTGCATGCATTAGAAAACAAAATAATATTTTGTCTATTTATTGAAACATATTTTAGTAATTTCAAAAGCTATGTACTTTCAATTAGATACAAGGGGCAGGGCCTCCAAATATGATAAATTATAAATTTAGTCCCTTTAGAAAATTTAAAATCATATTTTATATAATGTTAATTTTAATATTTAATAATGAGGTTTTAAAAATTATGACCTTTTTAAAGTTGAAAACTCCTCCAGTTCTCCCCTTCACCACTTAGTTACATTTTGGTCAAAACTCTCTTTTTATAGTGTTATATAAACATATAAAATATTCCAAATATAATTTTATGACAACTTGAAACCAATATTTTTTTACAACTTATTCATTTAATCACAAATAAAAAATGTAAGATTATAGCTCACTATTAATGTATAAAGAAAAAATATTAATTTAAATTATCGGATCAAATGATAATAAGTTTAATGTTCTTTTAAATAAAATTTTGGGTTCGAGTTATAGAGAAAAAAAATTATGCACTAAGTTTACTTTTTGTTTTGGTGTATGATCAGAGGCGGATGCAGGGTAGTTGGCAGTGGCTCTGGCCCCCCTAAAAATGAAAAATTTATATTTAAGCCCTTAATTTTCTTTTAAAATTTTAAATTAGTAAAGATAAAAGTATACTTTAGCCCTCTCTAAAATTATAAATATTCGATTTAATCCTTTAAAAATTATAAATATATAGATTATAAAAATTAAAATTTCATTCAACCCCGCCTAAAAATTTATTTTGACTTCGCCCTTATGTATAATCCGACTTGATTTTGAATTTTGTAAAACCTTAAATGTAACTATCAAATATAGAGGCAAAACTAGAGCACAACCCCATAAAGGGGAAAAACAATTTCTCCTATAGTCTTTAGAATTTGTAACTTCTATAAATAATGAAAATGATAAAAATTACATTTTGACTTTAAAAAATTTAAATTAAATTTTAATATTTTAAAATTTAAAATTACTTAATATTAATTTTTACTTAGAATTTGTGGTTATCTCACGTAATAAAGTTATATTTAATGCTGCACCTAACTCTTATTAATACTCAATGCGGATTATTAATACTCTAGTTAATACTAAAGCAATATGTACCAAGCAGCACTGGGCCTTGATGGTAAGTTAGGTTGGCTTCAATAAATTACATTTTGACTTTTAAATTAGGTTTTGAACTTGACAATTATTCTCATTTTAGGATTTGAAATTTTTTTTGTTCAAGTTAATTCTTAAACTTGACAAATATTCCCATATTAAAACATGAACTTTAGGGTTTTAAAGAAAATATTAAGAATTAATGTGGAAACATGTGCCTATTTTAGGCCTAAATGTGGGGTCAATTGTCAAATTTAGGGTCTAACTTGGTCAAAAAAAGTTCAGACTCCAATATGAGCGTAATTACCAAGTTTAGACCTTAAAAAATGATTTAATCATAAAATTCTTTTTAAAAGATTAATGGTCAGATTTGTTTTTTTTAGGATTTAAGGTCAAAATTTTATCAAAAAATAAAAAGGATTAAATTGAAAAAAATGTAGAAGTTAAGAATTAAACTTTGCATTATACCCCAAAAAGTCCATGTAGAAAGCCCTGATTCCATTAGACAGACTATACGGCAATACATCTAGTGGTCTTTATTTACTCGCACTCTATATTCACTCTCTGTATCTATACCTGTCTCTCTATCTCTCTCTGTTTTTCTCTCTCCCGCAAGGATTTAATTTTTTAATTAAAAACCCATTTTGGATTCTCAGTGTTTTGCTTGTCACTTCCAAGCATCACTCTCATGGCTTCCATCATTGAATCTGGTTGGCTGGTAAAAACTTCTGTCTTTTCTTTTCGCTCATTTGCTTTATTGTGGATCTGTTTTTGCTGGGGTTTATGTGGTCTTGGGATTAACTTAGTTCAATTTCAAGGTTTAGGGGTTGATTAGTTTCTGATTATATTTGATTTGAAAATTTTAGATTTTATTTATTTGTTTGTTTGTTTTGGCTGTTTTTTTGGAGGGTGACATTCAAAGTAAATGTAGATGGTAGATAGATGATGGATGTTGATGTTTACAATGCTAAGATTTGTTTAAATATTATTATGCAGTGTTTCTTCTCTGTTATAAACTGAAATTCATTATGCCACCATAGTTTGAATATACATACATACATACATAATTTGAATAATATACTGTTATGGTTTGTTTGAATAATACACTGTTGTGGTTTACATAATTGGGATGATGGTAGCTGCAGAATGGATAATAATTTGGGTTTTGATTCCAAGTCACTGATTTACCATATATTTTTATTATATACACATACATGCATGCATACATACATAGTTTGAATAATATACCGTTGTGGTTTACGTAATTGGGATGATGGTAGCTGCAGAATGGATATTGATTTGGGTTTTGATTCCAAGTCACTGATTCACCTTTTTTTTTTGTTATATACGTATACATATTCAGTTTGAATCATATACTTTTGTGGGTTAACATAACTGGGATGATGTAGCTGCAGAATGGACCTTGGTTTGGGGTTTGAGTCCAAGTCACTGATTCGCCATTTTTTTCTTGTTATATACATATATGTGTATGATATCATTATATAGTTTTAATCTATGTTACTCTGGACTTGGGTGTGAGTGTCAAATGGGTATGTATCTGGCACAAGTATGGTTAGTTTTTTTTCTAAGTTTTTTCATGTATTTGAAGGATCATTGGAAGTGATATCCTCATATCTGTGTGACGGACACGAGTGTTAGACATAGGTAATTCATGAAAAATGAAGACTCAGAGCAACATATATTTTAATGCCATTGATTAGCCACTGAATATGTGTTTCTTCGTTGTGATTATTTAGATCTTAATTTTATTTGGTCTACATCGAAGGATCTTTGATGAATCTTTGATTTTTCTTTCAATCGTTTGAAGCGCGAATTTGTCTAGTTTTGCTTATTGATTCCACCTTTTGACACGTAGTTCTACTAATTAGTTTGAAAAATGTTCTTTGTTTACTGTGCAGTATCTGATCACGCATTTCAGCGACTTCCAACTAGCTAGTATGGGAAGTTTCCTTCTTCATGAAAGTGTTTTCTTCTTATCTGGGCTTCCATTTATATATCTTGAAAGAGCTGGATTGCTAAGCAAATACAAGATTCAGGTTCACTCCATCTTCTTTGCTGCTATCATTGTCGATGGTTATTATTTTTTTAGCATAGAAACCGGCAAGGGGGAGTGAAGGGTTGTTCGTGATGGAAAAACATCTTTCGTTTTTATCTAATTCATAATAAATTAGTTTCGTTTGTAATTTGTGTTTCTACGCAGACAAAAAACAATACCCCTACTGCTCAAGAAAAATGTATCACTCGCCTTCTTTTGTATCATTTTAGCGTCAATTTACCGCTTATGATTGTCTCGTATCCCGTCTTCAGATGCATGGGCATGAGAAGTAGTCTACCATTGCCATCCTGGTATTTTCAGGTTCTTTATATGCTAGAGCCTTTATATTTTCCTTGATTCTTACACCCTTCGATCATAATATCGTGAATTATATTACTTCTCCGAAGGTAAAAGTACCATAGAGGCTCCTATAATAGGAGTCAAATTGCATTTTGTCCTCTCTACACAAAAAATAGGCAAATTAGTCCTTCTACATTAGATCAAAGAGCAATGTAGTCCTTTCTGTTAAAATCTTCATTTATTTGTACTGTTCAAAACTGGCGTATCTGACAGAATAACTAGACATTGATGTGATGTGCTACGTGTATGTCATGTTGACATATAGAGACCAGTTTTTAATAGTAAAAATGGATGGAATTTTCAATAAAAGAACCAGTTTGGTCTTTGGTCTATCGTTCAGGGACTAATTTGCCCATTTTTTGTGTAGAGGGGGCAAAATGCAATTTGACTCCTATTATAGGGGCCTCTATAGATTTGCCTGCATGAAATTAAATTCTCTGTTTTTGAAGCTCTAATTTTTTGCATCCTTTTTTGGTTTCATAGGAAAGTGGTTCTAACTCAGATAATATTCTACTTCATTCTGGAGGATTTTGTGTTTTACTGGGGACATCGTGTTTTACATACAAAATGGCTGTACAAGCATGTACACAGTGTCCATCATGAGTAAGTCCGAGCATTAGATGGTTATACTATTTAAAACTACGAGCAATGTTGTTCGTTCTAGGTTCTTCCGCATGTACTAATCGGATAATCTTATAAACTACACAGATATGCAACACCATTCGGACTGACATCGGAATATGCTCACCCAGCTGAGATATTGTTCCTTGGCTTTGCCACAATTGTTGGTCCTGCCATCACCGGCCCACATCTGATTACTCTCTGGTTGTGGATGGTTCTTAGAGTCCTCGAGACAGTTGAGGCACATTGTGGTTACCATTTTCCATGGAGCCTCTCGAACTTTCTTCCTTTATATGGGGGGTGAGTTCCGTGTTCACTTGTCACTTTGCTTCTTCACGAGTGTGCGTAGTTCTATTGTTTTTTATTTTAACTCATCGGCCATGAAGTAATTGTTCATATTTTTCACTTTTCCAGTGCTGATTTTCATGACTATCATCATCGTTTGCTTTACACGAAATCTGGCAACTACTCATCCACTTTCATTTACATGGACTGGTGAGTTTGGATTTATTTTTCGAATCATTAGTATGCTTTCAATGGTCAGATTGTAGGGGTAAAAGTACTATAGAAGCCCTTGTATTAGGAGTTGGATTGCATTTTACCCCCTCTACTAAAAAGGGCACAGTAATTCCTTTACATTAAATTAAAAAGTAAATTAGTCTTGCTATTGAAAATTCCATCCATTTTTACAGTATCCCTATACATTAGTATGATTTAAATGTGGCATGCCACATATAACTGGCTATTTCGACAGCTACGCTAATTTTTAATAGTAGAAATAGATGAAACTTTTAACAGAAAGGACTAGTTTGCTCTTTGATCTAAATATACAATGGCTAATTTGCTCATTTCTTGAGTAAAGGAGACAAAATGCAATCTAACTCCAAATACAAAAACTATCATGATCCTTTTACCGGTTGTAGGTTATTGTGATTGCCAATATGTTTTTCTTGAAGTACCATTGTCCGACACTTGTGCATGATGCATGTACATGAAGCACTCGATCACTACTCACTAGGAATTTCTTCACGTCGTTCAAATGTTAAACCGACTTTCTAGCATCTGATACACCGTCAAAGGTTTGTCAATTTGGATGTCAATAATCTCGTAAGAAAGTTTTGCGATGAATGTATGCGTTGTTAGAATCCTTCATGTACATGGCACCGTCTGTAATTTTGACGTACCCTTCAAATTTTATCTGTTGTCATTCGAAACCGATCTTGATTCTCATAATAGCCCTCTGGGTTCGGACTTTATTATCCTCCGGAGATCATTTTTCTGTTAATATACATACTAATCAGCAGTGACCGCCCTGTATTCTCAGGATATTCGGTACCGATAAAGGCTACAGAAAGCTGAAAGCACTAAAACACAACGGAGTCGGAGTCGAAGATGACAGCAAGCAAACATAATGGAGAGAAAACTAGTTTCGAGTTTGAGGGTTCGGGATGATTTATTAATCGTTTAATGACTTTAGGTATAATTTATCTTTTTTATTTCAACAGTAATAAAGTGTCATGTTATTGTTTCCATAGGTAATAATTTGGGGTAAAAAAAAATTAAAAGTAGTGAAATATAATTTTAATTAAATATGCCTTTAAAATATGTTTTCAAATAAATAAAAAATATATATATTCAGAGTTGAATAGTCTTTACAAGCATTGTTAAATGGTTAACATATGTCTTTCTAACGTTATCTTAAATAATATTTTAAAAAATATATGTGATATTATTTGAATATTATTTGTGACATCAAAATTTTCTCCTCGTGGCGTATTAAACAATCAGTTTTTTTTTTAATATATGGTATTTTTTATAATTAATATAATATTTTATTTCATATAACATTTTACAAAAGGTAAAATATTTTAATATTAAAAACTTCACTGGCTATGAATCCTCTAGCTTCATAGCTCGTCTTATTTAATCACCACATTTACATGAGAGCTGGCTCACGGCTGTGATTTATTTAGGAAAGTTCAAGTCATTCACTGTCATCCCACCATCAACACAAATAATCTGCCCTGTTAAATAGGAAGCCGCCGGTAAGCACAGGAAAGCCACCATAGCCGACACTTCCTTCGGCTGGCCAAGCCGTCCTAATGGTGTTCGGTTTATGGTTTCCTTTAATCTTTCATCTTTCTCATCGAAAAACTGCAAAAACAAATAAATAAATAAATAGCTGTACTGTAAATATAGTATCAAATTGGTCCCTCCATTGTTAAATAGATCAATATAGTCTCTATGCTATTTAAAAAAAATGAAATAAACCCGAACTGTAACATAGTTTTAACATTTATTATATAAAAATTATCTTGAAAATTATTTTTTTAATTATAGTTTAATTCCAAACAAAATATTTCATTTACAAAACTATAAAAACTTTATAAATATTAACTCTTTTTAACCGTAAATGTTAACTATATTCTAATTTGACCTTATTTGATTCTTTTTAATAGTATAGGAACTAGATTATCCATTTAATAATAGAAAAACTTATTTGATATATCCTCTATAATACAAAGATTTCCTAACTTTCACCATAATTGTCTACTTAATCGGATTCAATTTGAAAAAAAATCAAAATCTTTTCTATCGTTATAGTCGAACTATCAAGCAAACCGATTTGAATATCCTGATAAGATACAAGTTGAATCAAGTTTTTTATAATATACATAAATTTAGTTAGTAATTGAAAAATCTCAATCCGAGCTCTAACTTGAACATAAATTATAGAGTTTGAATTCAATCATAAAATCGAGCTTACTTAATACTAGGTGAACAAGCCTAATCAAATAAGTTCAAGTAATTCTTTTTTTTTTTAAATCTTGAATGAAATCTAAATTTTGAATATGAAATTTGGTTGAGCTCGAATTAAGTTTTGAATGTTGAGTTAAACTTGAGGTTTTTTTACAACATCCTAACTCAATTAAAAGTAAGTTTTTCAAAATTAGACCGATGAATGAATTGGTTAAGTCATAGTTCATTAGTCTGATGGTTCGATTAATAAATCAGTAAAAAAAATATTAAAACTGGTTCAACCAGTTTAAAACCTTTCTTCAAACTGATTTCACCATGATTAAGAGTTTCTTACTTGTTCACTAAGGGGAGTTTTGATTACTCCAGGTGCAATAGTATTAACCCTAATATTATCTCCTGCCCAATCACATGCCAAGTATTTTGCAAGATGGTTCATGGCCCCTGCAACAAAATCACACAATTTTACGTTAAGGCTAAAGCAATAAATTTTTTGTAGAGTTCGGTACAGAATTATAAATTTTTATAAGAGTTAAAACGTAATTTTATTATTGTATTAGCTTATAATTCTACTATTTTATAAAGACTAAATCACATTTGTATCATTCTCAGCGGGCCAAAAATGCAAACTTACCCATATATTAACTTTATAACTCTACAAATTTTAAAGGGACTAAAGCATAAATTTTCCATTGCTTGTTGCCATCTTTGCTTATATATAGGGCTAAGCGTTAAATTGAATTTTGTCCCCTTACTAAAAAAAATTGGATAAATTAATTTTTGTACGTTAGATTAAAGAGAAAATTGATTCTCTCTGTTAAAAAAATTATCTATTTATATTGTTAAAAATTGGTGTAACTGACAGACTAACCAGACAGTTACACTTAGCGTGCCACGTGTATCTCAATCTGATGTACATGGATAAGTTTTTAATAGTAAAAATGGATAAAATTTTAAATAAAAGAACCTGTTTACTTTTTGATATGATGTACATGAACTATTTTACCCATTTTTTAAAAGTAAAAGATAAAATATAATTCGACTTTTAGTATAATAACCTCAATTATAATCTTACCCTTAAACACGACAAAAAAAATATAAAATCTAATGCGAAAATCATCAAATTTTGAATCACAATATTATATGACATGACATGATGAGATAAATAAAATACGGAATTAATTTTTTAACACAAATAAAATAAATCTCATAAATATATATAATACAAATTATTAAGGTATCAAAATTTATATAAATATAAAACATCTAAAGTAATATTACCTTTGTTGGCTCCATATATAGGTGCAAAAGATACAGGTAATATACCAGCAACTGAAGAAATAAACACAATGCTTGTACTGGGTGAAGCTTTCAAAAGGGGATGTGCCAATACACTAATGTTATAAGCTGATTCAAAATTGATACTCGTCAGCTTTGAAATATCTTCCGCCGTGTAATCCGACACCGGTTTCCCCATACTTATTCCCACATTGTTTACCTGCAAAATTTTACCATCCATCACAATTCGGATCGATTTAATTTTTCAACGGGGTCATGTCGGATCGGAGTGGACTTGTGGCGATTTTGATTAGGTTTTTATGTGTATAGACTTGAATTTCATTTTATTCAAGTCTTTGTCTCTCATTCTGAGTAAAATTTGTTAGATTGATATGAATCGAGTTAGTATAAGTTTCAAAATTTTCAAGTTGTTTTGGTTTGTGTCAATATTAGCATCAGGTCAATTTCATTTCTGGGTTACTTAGGGTTAGAGTTATTTTAACTTTGATTAATTTTGAGTTTAGGTCATTCGGGTTTGTGGTTCAGGTTTTACGAGTTGTGTTGTTTTGAGTTCGTATCATTTCGAGTTGTTAAATTATTTCGAGTTTAGTTTAGTTTGAGTTTAGATTGTTAGTTAAAATACATTATAAATTTCAAACCTTTAACTTTACTATTGCACCGTTTAAATTTTTTTTATATATAAACTTTTAATAACCATATCTATTATATATTTTTTTGTGCTCATATATTGAAGGTTAAAATATGTCTATTCTTTATAAATTTAAATTTTAGTCTCTATATTTTTATTTTTAGGAATTTAGTCACTCTAATTTTTAAATTTTTAAATTCAAGTCCAATTGTTAACACGGTTAAAATTATTTTGTTAACTTCAAATTCATTACAACGTCATCTTTTTAATTACATTACTACCAAGTAAATTTTTTTTATTAAATTTCAAAATGTCACACCAACCAATGTAACAAAAAGAAAAAGTGTTAACAATTTGACCTGAATTTTGAAATCCGAAAAGTAGAGAGATTAAATTCTAAATTTATGAATATTATAGGGACCTATGATATATTTCAACCTAAATTGAATGTTAGCGGTAAATCTTACCAGGATGTTAAGCTTCCCATTGAACTCAGAGGACACTGCGTTTAATAGCTTTTCCCTTTGAGCTTGATTCGAAACATCACAGACTGAACCTGTAACTCGAAAACCCTTTGCCTTCCACTCGAGTAAGCAATCGTTGAGCTCGGTTATAGTTCGAGAGCATGTATGTACTCTTGCTCCGAGTCCTGCTAATTCCTCCACAATTGCATACCTAATCATCATCGCATTAACAACAATACTTGGTTTTTTTTTTCCCATATTGACATAAAAGCAAACAAGTTGAAGGCAATAAAGAAAAAGAAAACAAATCATAAAATTCATAGCACAATTACCCGATCCCTTTGGTTCCACCGGTAACAATTGCAGTCATGCCTTGAAGATTCCATCTCTTATCTTTGCTAAACCCATCTGCTTCATCCATTTTCTTCTTCTTCTTTTAGTTTCTAAGCTTCTTCCTCTCCCTGGTCTGTTCTGCAACTTATTTTATTTTGAAGAGAACCTGCTGCAACTTAAATGTATATATAGTGTGTGGGGGGTGGGCGAGTGGGGATGATATCCTCCTCCGTACTGAAACTGACATATACAAAACAATTATTTTTTAAATAAATGATAGAAAAATTAGGGTAAATTGCACCGGAGGTCACTAAATTATTAATAACTTTATATTTTGGTTATTTAACTTCAAAAGTTACAAATAGTCCTCGAACTACTTAAATGTTTTCATTTAAATCACTAAACTATTTAAAAGTTTTTATTTAAGTTATTGGGTGGTTAAGTTTTTTTTAAAGTTTGGTTAACGAGCTCCAAGCAACGATTTGACAATCGATATGATGAATCAATACCCATCAACAAGTAGAATAATTGTAGAAGAAAAGGGGATGGAGAGTTTTTGATCAGTCCAGACGGTGCAAACAAAGAAGACCATACAACAACGATTTTAACAGTCCATGACTTAAAGAAAACTTTTGAATAGTTTAGTGATCATTTTTTTTAACTTTTTGAAATTGAGTGACCAAAACGTAAACTTACTAATAATTTAGTGACATTAGGTGCAATTTACCCTAAAAATTAAACGTGACTTTAGTTGAAATGGTAAAGTTAAAGATAATAAAGAATACAGTGTTTTGGGTTCAAATCTAATGATTTATATATTTTTTTGTAGATTTATTAAAACATATAAAACGCATACTTAGAATAATATTTGTTGCTTTGTAAAAAGAATAAGTTTTTTTGGTAATTTTACAATTGAGTTGGGATCCGGTTAGTAGGTGACACGAATTTAGTCAAACACATTATAATAGTGTAGCACCTACGTAAATTTTACACTTACGGTTACATTTTATACAATTAATATTTTAACAATCCATCTGTCGTATTTATTATTCCATTCATGTAGATAATGCATGTCGAGCTTGGCATAAATTAAAATTCACTTACAATTCGTTTTATGAAAAAAGCTTTCAATCGTTAAATATATACTAATATAGACAATATTTTAGATCAATATGATAGAAAAATTATATCGATTCAAAAAATTTACATGCATGACAAAAATAAATATTTTGATAATTTAAAATATTTAATAGTATAAAAAGTTACGAAATGGTATAGAACCACTTAAGTTTTATATTGGTGGTAGTGGATCCCTCCTCGTATAAATATTTATCAGTGTTCATGATTGAGTCGGTGTTATGAATGAATCGAATAATAATTCAATTCAAAAATTACTAATCCCATTTTGTTACAAATTAGCAAATATTAATATGAGAATGTTTTTGTCATCTTAAATATTTATATAAAATTTTATTATGTTAAGATTCGAACCTAAAATCAATTTTATAAAAACCGAACCACCCTAACCAAAAGTCGAACCAATATAAGTTTCAAAGATTTTAAAATTAGATTAGTGATTAAATTAGTCATACCACCAATTCGATGCTTCAACTTAATGAGCTTTTGTTTTTGGCTCTACTGCAGGGCCAAAGTCAAATTTTTTTTTAGGTGAAGTCGAAATTAAATTGTAATTTTTACGATAGTAAAAATGTAATTTTATTATTTTAATAGTCTATATCTTTATAATTTTAAATGATTAAATTAAAATTTTATTATTTTTAAGAAGTGCAAAGTGTAATTTTAGGACGTAAATGAAAAAAATTTCCATTTAGAACCCCCCCCCCCAGCTACGACGTTCCTCAATCGGTTGTACCTTATGTTTTATTTTATAAAGCGACACCTAATATCTTTGAGTCAAATAGTCAACACTTGGTCACCTAATAGTAGCAGAAGCTTCTTTTCACGCTATCTAGGAAGGAAGATAATTTATTTGTTTCCTCTGAAAGAACCATCTATGGAGATAATGAAAAAGAAACCAAGGGGTAAACTGCATCTAAGGTCTTTAAACCATTGATAAGTTTACGTTTTAGTCATTTAACTTAAAAAATTACAAAATAGTCATTAAACTATTTGAAAGTTTTCATTTAAGTCACCAAAATATTCAAAAGTTCTTATTTAAGTCACTAGACTGTTAAGTTTTTGTTTAGAAAAAAGTTAAGTTAGCAAGGTTCAAGCGATGATTCGACATTCAATACAGGGATCAATACCCACCAACGACTAGAACAACTTACCTTAGATCCAACTTGATTTGAGGGTTAGTGTTAAAGATCGACGAAGAATACTATTTAAATTTCAGTTCGTAGATTCGTAACATTCAAAGTTGTTTCATGAAAAAATTGAACTGTAAAAGAGAAGGAGAATGTGAGCTTTTGACTGGTGCAGGCAGTGCTAACAAAAAAAGCCATACAACAACGATTTTAACAGCCTAGTGACTCAATTAAAAAACTTTCCAATATTCTAGTGACCATTTTGTAACTTTTTAAAATAGTTTAATGACCTTGATTATAATTTACCCTAATTTATTTTATTTTTAAAAAGAAAATGATTTTCTTTCAATAATTACGTAAGGGATAATCACATGATATACTGAAAATTATTGTCGTATTCAGCTATAGAAATCAAAACAAACTTTCATACGACCAGGTTTTATTCACAACTATTAGGTGTTTTAGCCATCGTTATCGCTATCCGACCTGTACTTCGTCGTTTTGATATTGTTTTGATATCAGGTAGTTTCGATTTTATTTCGATAAAAATTCGAAATATATTTTAATATTTTAAATTAATTTTTTGTTTTTATTTTTAATTTATTCGAAAAAAATTCCAATTTTAAATTTTAAAATTGGTTTTTTTATAGTTACATTTAAAAGTAAATTATAATCTTATTCAAGCTAATAAATAATTTTAAAATTGATATTTGCATAGTATTTATGAGCTTGGCGAACCTATATATATTTTTCAAGGGTCCAAATTTGATTATAAATTTTTGAGAGAGTTAAAAATATAAATTTTTTATTTTATTAATGTAAAATTGTACAATTTTCAAGTGATTAAATGATAAAATTTATATTTTTTAGAGGGCATAATTTAATTTAAAATTTTAAGAGGATCGAAATACAATTTACCATTAAATTAACTTAAAACATTATAAATACTATAGAGATTAAAGGGGCAATTTTTTATTTTAAGAAGTGGTAGGCCCCTTCTTGCCCCTCTAGCTTTGCCCGTATTTATACATACATAATGGAAGTATATTTGCATGTATATATAATTAATGAAATGAGATTTATTTTTATAACTTTTTTATATAATTAATATTTTAATAATTTAATAGTTGAATTAGCATGCATGTAAAATTTTAAATAATTTCGATATTTTTATCATATTGACCTAAAATATTATCTATATTAATATACACCAAATTTCGGTACACCCACAATATGAATGAAAATTTTATGTAACAAAGTTAAAAAAATTGATATAATTATCAAATATAGCTTTTGTTAAGACGGTAGAGTTTAGATGTTAAACATTTTAATGTTTTGGGTTTGAATCCCATTTAGACCTATCCAAGGGTTAGGTTTGGGCAATGATTTTGGCATCTCAGGAGCAAACTTGAATTCAATTTAAACAGTAATATTTTATTATTTAAATTTAATTTTAAAAATATATTTTTAATATTTTATTAATTTTGGAATAGTGAAACGAGCTTTTTGGTTTGGCCAAGAAGGCATGAAAACGAGTTTGAACTTGAACCTTTTTTGGAATCAGGCTTTATTCCGCCCCATGAATAACTCTAAACCCATTATGTGCATGTATTTTTTTTCTAGATTTTAGATGAAAAGACAAATTTGTCCTCAAAGAAATATCTATTGATTTGTAGACATAAGGAATTTTTGGTAACTTTACAACAAAGATTGGCTGATGGATGAGGTGGGATTTGGTTGACGAGTGACACAACTCAGTCAAAAATTTAAATATAGTATAGATATTTAACGGTTGAAAGGTTTTTTTACAAACAAATAGCGAGAAAATTTTAATTTACTCCACATTTGATATGCATGATTTATATGAATAAAAGATGAAATTTAACGATATGCTTGTTAAAATATTAATCATACAAAAAGTTATGAAAATATGTAATTTAAGCATTGTTGACAAAATCGAACTGACCAATTGAACCAAAAACCAATAAATCTGACGATTCATCCATCCTCGTAGAACCAAAAACAAGTGAAATGTCAAGGACAGATAAACACCAAACTAAAAAATTTCTTAATTTTCAGTTTTAGGGTTATTTATTTATGATTAAAGTATACCATAGTCTCTATACTATTTACAAATTTGAAATTTACTCCATATACTTTTATTTTTAGGAATTTAGTCCTTCTACATTTTAGATTTGAAAATTCAAGTCTAATTGTTAAGATTGTTAATTTTTTTTTAAAAAAAATTGTTGATGTGACATATTAAAATAAAAAAAAGCTTACTTAGTAACAACGTAACTACAAAAATAACATCGTAATGAATCTAAATAAAACAAAATAATTTTAATAGTGTTGATAGTTGGACCTAAATTTTAAAATATGATAAATAGGACAGAATTCCTAAAAATAAAAGCAAAGGGATTAGATTTCAGATTTATAAGGATTACAGGGACTTATGGCATATTTTAACCTTTATTTATTTACTTTTAAACCTTTGAACGGCCGTGATTTTGTTGATTCTTTGAATTTTGCCCCAAACTTGTCTTTGATCACCTTTTTCGTTTTCCTTTTGCACGTTTACAGCTACAGAAATAATTATGGAGTTTGATTTAAAGTTTACGAGTTCAAGTCAATATTAGACAAAAGGATAAATAATTAATTATGTACCATTTAAAGAAGTAATCGCACAAAACATCCTTAAATTATGGTCCTCATTTTAAATTGGTCTTTAAATTTTAAAATATTCTAATTATATCATTAGACTATCAACGTTATATCAATCAAGTCCTTCTATTAATGAAATTATTAATTTAACTGTAAAATGATATGTAAAATCTTATGTGATATAATTTAAGATGAAAATTTTAAAGAAAAGTAGAATGTTGTTGTATAACATTTAAAATTAAAAATAAAATAAGACCGAAAAAGAGAGAGAGTGAACAACAATTTCTATTAAAGCTTCAACAACCTCGAAACCAAGATTTTTATAACATCCATTTTAAATTATGTCATATAAAAATAGAAATCTCATTTAACGATTAAATTAACGATTTTAGTAATGAAAAATTTTATTAATATAAGATTGATAGTTTGAGAATGAAATTAATATATATATAATTTTAAAATTATATTCAAAACCTTCAAAGAAAAAAAAAAGGCAAGATTAGAAAATGTAAAAAAAATAAAATAAAATGACACATTTTCCCAAAACTTGGTAAGCAAGTGTTTTAATTTTCAATAAAGTAACATTTACTCTTTGCAGTTTATAATATTTTTTAAACTTAGATTTCTAATTTTTAAAGTTAATTGTGGAATTTAACAATTTTTTATTTAGTATTTGAATTTAGATTCCGTTCGAGAGTGATAAATTGGTAATTCTTTTATATAAATTTATAATTTGTTTATATTTTTTACTATTAATTAATTTTAGAAAATAAAAGTTTATAATAAAGGCAGGGCGTAGTAATCCTCTCTAAAATAGAAAATTTTCCATTTTGGTCATTAAATTAGTAAAGTTAAAATTGTACTTTGGCCCTCCTAAAAGTGATAAAAATTTAATTTAATCTTTTAAAAATTATAAATATATAGACTGTTAAAATAGTGAAATTATATTTTTACTATCGTAAAAATTAAAATTTAATTTTGATTCCTAAAGAAATTTCTGTCTTCGCCAGTGAATAGAGAACAATAATAGTAAATATTAAAAAGAAAATTAACCAATATTCATAGTAAAGAGAATGTTTGAAATTTAGAGCTTTGAAAAGAAAGTTTTCAAACAAATGAAATGGATATGAAAAAAAAAACCGAAAAAAGGTGACGAGAAATTAGAAATAGGGACTTGAAAATTAAAATACTTAAATATGGAAAAGAGAAAGTTTTGAATGGAACAACTTAGAAATAGGGACTTGAAAATTAAAATACTTAAAAATTGAGGCGGCAACTAGAATTATGGGTTGAAAAAAATATTTAATCTCTAAATTTGATAATTTTTTCACATTTGTTTCGAAATTTGAATTTTTTTTAATAATTTCGTTATAAGTTTTGATCATATCTGTCTTATATTGGTAATAATACTCATGCCAGTCAAACTAAGAATCAATCGGCCGGAATTTGATATTTTAGTTCTTGAATTTAGATTTTGAAAAATAAAATTATTTATAATTTTTGTTAAAGCTTCAACAACCTCAAAACCAAGATTTTTACATTTTAAATTATGTCATATAAGATCAGAAATCTCATTTAGCAATTAAACTAACGATTTTAGTAATGAAAAATCTTATTAATATAACATCGATTAATCAATATATATAATTTTAAAATTATATTCAAAACCTTCAAAGAAAAAAATAAGAGTAAAAAAAATGACACATTTTCCCAAAAATTGGGTAAGTAAGTGTTTTAATTTTCAATAAAGTAACATTTACTCTTTGCATTTTATAATATTTTTTAAACTTAGATTTCTAATTTTTTAAAGTTAATTATGGAATTTAACAATTTTTTATTTAATATTTGAATTTAGATTCTGTTCGAGTGATAAATTCGTAATTTTTTATATAATTTTTTTAAAAATAAATTATATAAATTAATAAATTTTTTTATTTTTACTATTAATTAATTTTAGAAAATAAAAGTCTATAATAAAGATAGGGGCATAGCCAGGGGGCTAGCAGGGGCTCGACTCTCCTCAAAATGGAAAATTTTTCATTTAGACCTTTAATTTAGTAAATGTAAAATTACACTTTAACCCTCTTAAAAATGATAAAAAATTAATTTAATTTTTTAAAAAAATTATAAAGATATAGACTGTTAAAATGGTGAAATTTTATTTTTACTATCGTAAAAATTAAAATTTAATTTCGACACCTAAAGAAATTTCTGTCTTCGCTAATGAATAGAGAACAATAATAGTAAATATTAAAAAGAAAATTAACCAATATTCATAGTAAAGAGAATGTTTGAAATTTAGGGCTTTGAAAATAAAGTTTTCAAACAAATGAAATGGATATGAAAAGAAAAAAAAAACCGAAAATAGGTGACGAGAAATTAGAAATAGGGACTTGAAAATTAAAATACTTAAATATGGAAAAGAGAAAGTTTTGAATGGAACAACTTTTCTCTTCTTTTTTTCCAAATAAAAAAAAATACATAAAATTTACAATGGAGGTGGCAACTAGAATTATGGGTTGAAAAAAAATATTTAATTTCTAAATTTAGTAATTTTTTTCACATTTATTTTGGAATTTAATTTTTTTTGAATAATTTTATTATAAGTTCTGATCATATCTGTCTTATATTAGTAATAATGCTCATGCTAGTGGGACTAAGAATTAATCGGCTGGAATTTGATATTTTAGTTCTTGAATTTAGATTTTGAAAAGCAGAATTATTTATAATTTTTGTATTTTTAAAGATTATATATATTTTAAAATTTTCAGGTGATGACGTGATATATTTTCGGAATGACACGTCATCACTCCTAAATAAAATCTAAATTTAAAGCTAAAACTAATGTGAAAAAAAAAATCAAAAACCAAGTTGGAAAGAAATTATTAAGTTTGGACTTTAGGGATTAATTATTGCTTTATTTATTTTTTTAAAATTATAAAATTATAAATTTAAAGCCATCAGTTGGCAATATGAAAGTCACCATAGTCGACACTACTTTCGGCTGCCCAAACCTTCCTAATTGTGTTCGGCTAATGGTTATCTCCCATAGCTCGATTTCGAATTGAGTTAGAATATCATTATGCTTAAAATTTTTTTAATATTTTTTTCTTTTTAGTAATTGAAAAAAATATCAATTGGAACTCGAGCTTGAAGAGAAAATATCGAGTTTGAATTCAAGAACAGAAATCAAACTCATTTCTTACTAGATGAATAAATCTAATTGTCGAAATCTCTTTGGAAATCGACTTTTTATTTTAAAATGATAATGGAGTCGCCACTAATATTTTTTATTTAGGTGTGATTGAATTACCTCAAAACTTGGTCATTTTAATAAAATGTTTGATTTATTAAAATGATAATTTTCGGTGTACAAAATCCAGGAAATGGGTTCGTGAGTTAGTTACATATGAGGAAAGGTTAACACCCTCATAATACCCAAAATTGGTACCTAATTGATTACTTGATACCTTAATGTCAAGAATTGAAAATTCAAAGAAAATTTAAGATACGATCCCCTTCTTGCGTGATTGCAAACTAAATTGAATTTTATGGAAAGAGCCTTCTTATTTTGAGTCAATTGAGAAAATGATCATGTCCCGTAAGTTAGAGCATGATATCTAGAATCCTCGAAAATAAGGATTCTCGTTATTTGATTATTGCCTAAGTCTTATATATTTTAAATTTTAAAAGGATGCTCGTTTATCTTGGTTCAAGGAGAAAGTCATACCTTGTAAGTTAGGGCACAATTCCTTGAATCCCTAAACAAAGAACATTGCCTCGGTTTTAAAAAATTCCTTTTTTATGCATCAGGTAAAAATAAATATAACGTTTAATGCAATATGTGATTAATTTATTCAAATGGTGGTACAAAAATAAATGAATATTTAAACATGTTGCATAATATGGAAATGACAAAAATAGTATAGAATAGCTTACGTGGTCAAAAAAAGATAACGAAATAATAACGAAATAATAACAAGTGGTAGTTGGAATAATTTTTAGCCAATTAATAATACTATTTAATAATGACAATAATAGTAAAATAATAAGTGGAACATTAGTAATGAAAAAAATGAAAAAAAAAGTACGATAATGCTATGATCATGCTTGTGTAATATTAGGGGATAAAATAATAAAAACAATAAATAAAGAGGCAAAATTAAATAAAAGAGGGATTAAATTGAAATTGAAACAGAACTTGAAGCATAAATTGCGAAATAAATAAGAAAAAGGGAAGTAAAGGACTAAATTAAAAATATAACAAAATTTAGAGCCTAAATTACACGAAAACATAATATAAATGATTAAATTAAAATAGAATATAAAAGTTTGGGTATCAGAGAGCAATTAATTCAATCTGTGTCATTCCCTTGGGTTAGCAGTAGGTCAAATGACCAAATCACAAAGGAATCAAAATAATAGGGTAAAAATAAAATAAAATAAAAATGTACAAGATTAATTTAAAAACATGCTAAAAAGTGAAAGGGCCAAAATGGAAAATAACCCATTCCTTAAAAAACATGTGGATCTAAAGGAGTTCGGGTCGAGTTATCGGGCTAAGTGTGAAAACGACATTGTTTTGGGTGTTTGAAGGTTAAGCCCAAAACGACGTTGTATACAGCCCTATATAAATAAAAAAATCAGAACAAAAAAAATTTTAGACTCTGTTTAAAAAAAAAATTCTTTTCTCTTGTTTTTTTTTTCTTTCAAAGCCACCCCTATGTCCGACCATGGGATGATGGGTCTCCGTCGTGGCCATCGGTCATCGACGACGGAGACCGCTGCCTCCGATGGCCGGAGTTCCCCAAAATAGGCCCTTTTGATCCCTTTTTTGAGTAGTTAGTGGATCTAGGGTTAGATCCTCCGAAATGTAGTCGAAAATTGACTGGAAATCAGGAAACTTTTCGGCTCCTTTTCTCCGATGAAACCGTCGACAATGGTGGAAGATGAACAGGTAAAAAAATTAAATTTTTTGTTTTATTTTTCTTATATTTTTCAAAACAAGAAGAAAGAAAAAGAAAAGGAAAACAAAATAGGACTACCTTCGTATTTTCTTTTTAACTTTGTTGTTCTTTTTTTTCTTTTGTATTCGATTTCTTCTATAAAAAACGTTACATGTGATGGTTGTGGCTTTTATAGCCAAACAATAATATTTATTTATTTTTTGTTTCTTTTCTGTTTCTCTGCTTTGTCTTCTGCTTTCTTTTTTGTAGGTATTTCACAGCAGTGGCAAAGGCTTTCCGATCAACCATGGTAGGGAGATATGCCATTGCCATTTTGGTGAAACGATGGCAAGGGCAAACCTTGGGTGCCGTGCCTGCTGACGTGGAGAGGAGTGGTGGCGGCTGGTGAAGTCTTAGAGGTCGCTAGGGTTCTTTGTTTAGTTTAGGTTTTGGGCTTTGGGCTTTTAGGGTTTTTAGGTTAGCAGATTGAGTATTTAGGGTTTTAGGCTTGTAAATAAACTTTTTGTTAATGGACTTTTATTATTTTTATTTATTTGTTTTTGTCTATTTTTGTCTGGGCCGGACAAATTTGGGCCATTACACTAAATTCAAAATTTTTATCTCAAATTAAGTTTAAACTTTAAAAACAAAACCCGATTCAACCCAAACTTAATTTTGAATTTCAACTTGAACTCAAGCTTCTTAGATAGAGGGGAGTTTTTCTTATCACTTGTAATAATATAACTCACTTTGTCTATAAAACAATATTTTAATCATTTTTCAATTGAGTTAATGTCCATTTAACTTATAACACAAACTCAAATAGTAGCTTAAATATATAGAGAACCTATATTCATTTATATTTGTTTTTCTTTTAAGATAGGGATTAGAGGCGTTCATGGCCCGATTTACTTGATCAACTTGGCTCGCTTTGGGTCAAGCTTAGGTTCATATATTTTAATCTTGAGCTGACCTAGTTTTATTGTTTATAAATAGTAAAAAAAATAGTATAAATAACCTACAATCAAAATAGAAAAATGACATTTATGTTTGTTTTTCTTTTGGGATGGAGAAAAGTAGGATTGGGAAAGGTAAGAAAGAGAAGAGAAATATTGTTGGTCTATGCCATGACTTGTTATCAAAATTCAATTTAGAAAAGGAGTTGCATGGGTGGGAGAGATCATGATCCATAATGACTTTAAGTTAAAATATTTATGTAATTATTATTATTATAATAATTTAATGGGTAAACTATAAAAATAGTAATTTTTGTTTGCCTCAATTCATATATTAGTCACTTATGTTTGAAATGTTACGTTTTACTCATTTACGTTATCGTTTTGTTACGAAGTGGTCACTCTGCTTTAAGCTTCGTTACCTCCCTAATGACAATCCTATGTGACAGTCCAAATGGGTTTTAAATGCCAACTTGGATGTACAACTGAGATGAGAATAAATTTTTAATTAAATAAATTTAATTAATTGAAAAGTTTAAATTAATTACAACTGAAAAAGAAAAACTCAATTGGACATCCATGTTGACATTTAAAATCTATTTGGACTGTCATGTAGGATTGCCATTAGGGAGGTAATGGAGCTTAACGACAAAGTGACCACTTCGTAACAAAATGATAACATGACTAAAACGTAACATTTCAAACATAAATGACTAAAATGTAATCTGAGACAAACAAAAGTGACTATTTTTATAGTTTATCCTTTAAATAATTATTTTAATTTAATTTTACATAATATATTTAAAGAGTTGGTTTACATATTAAACCAAGAGTTGGTCTACATAATGACAACGCCATGATAAATAATTATAGTGCATTTAGTATTATTAATTTCATGTGTTATTATGATTAATTAGTTTCAAACCATACGTTTCATTATTTATTGTATGTTATTTTTCAACACATATAAGTGTTTTAAATCCGTAGTTTCCACTCGCATACGCGTGTGATAGGATTTTTAATCTATACTATTTATCAAGCATTTTACTGACTAAGTGTCGTCCTCAAGGAAATTATGAAAATGCCCTTCCATAATTAAAATAGTTATATTATTCAAGGGTATTTTAGTATTTTATTTCAACAAAAACTAATAAAAATATGCATACAATGAGATTTGAACTGACATCAATTAGACTAGTAAAATATTAAATTTACCACAAATCCAAAGCTTCATTTTAATATATTTTATACATTTTTATTTAATATGCATAATTTATTATTTCCACAAATTTTATATATGTATATAAAATATAAATAATGTTGTTAATTGAGTTAGTGTCATAAGTCAACTCGACACTAACTGCAATTGATGACAACTCCGTTATAATTAGTTGTAGTGCATTTAGCATGGTTAATTTGATGTGTTTATGTTGTTAATTTTACGTGCTATTATAATTAATTAGTTTTAAAACATACATTTTATCATTTATTGTATGTTAATTTTAAACATATACTTTTGCTTTAAATCCGTGATTTTCACACGCATGCGTGTGTTAGGATTTCTAATTAATTTTTTAAATATAATTAAATATATATTTAAAATCTATTTTTATTATAATAATATTTATTAAAGTTTGGATTAAAGGGTGGCTATGAATCCACTAGCTCATAGCTCATACATGTCTTATACATCACAACTTACAAACTACGCACAAATTTGAGTTGGCTCATGGCTCATGGTTCATGTTGTTTTGTAGTTTGATTTGGAAAACAGAGGCCATTTACCGTCATCCCGCCATCAACATAAATAAGCTGCCCTGTGACATATGAAGCCGCCGGTAGGCACAAGAAAGCCACCATGGCCGACACTTCCTTCGGCTCGCCAAGCCGTCCTAATGGTGTTCGGCTTATGGCTGTCTTTAATCCTTCTTCATTACCTTCAAAAAACTGTAAAAAAAATGTATTATACCTATAATTGTCTAATTATGATCATACTAATTGCTGAGTACTAATAAATGAAACACAAAATAATTCAAATTCAATTCGAAAAAATGGGTTAAACTATTGAGCCGGCGAATTTGAATATCTTAATAATGTACAAGTTTAATCTAGTTTTTTTTAAGGTAAATTACACTTAAAATCATTAAATTATTAATAAATTTGTGTTTGTCACTCAATTTTAAAAAGTTATAAAATAATCACTAAACTATTCAAAAGTATTCATTTAAGTCACTAGATTGTTAAAATCGCTGTTATATAGTTTTCTTAGTTCGCATTGCTTGCACTAGTCGAAAACTTTTCTTCCCCATCTTTTCTACAGTTCAATTTTTTTCCATAAAACAACTTTGAACTTTATAAATCCAACCAACGAAACGTCACTTGGAGCTCGCTAGCAAGACTTTAAAAAAAAAGAAAGCTTAACAACTTAGTGACTTAAATGAAAACTTTTGAATAGTTTAGTGATTTAAATCAAAACTTTCAAATAATTTAATGACTCATTTGTAGTTTTTCAAAATTGAGTAACCGAAACGTAAATTTACTAATAGTTTAGTGACTTTAGATATAGTTTATCCTTTTTTAAATATATATATATTTATTAGTAATTGAAAAAATCTCAAACTGAACTCGAGCTTGAATATAAATTATAGAGCCATTTAGCATTAGGTGAACAAGCCTAATCAAGCAAGTTTGAGTAATTCGATTTTTTAAAAAAAAATAAATTCAATCAAGCTCGAAGTGAGTTTTGAATTTTGAATAGAACTCAAACTTCTTATGGTGTGGATTCATTCGAGATTGATTACAAGTTTATTGGTATTGAGGGAGTATAAAAGATAAGCATAAAGATGAGTTTCTTACGCGTTGAGAGAGGGGAGTTTTGATGACTGCAGGAGCAACGACATTAACCCTAATATTATCTCCTGCCCAATCACATGCCAAGAATTTCGCAAGATGGTTCATGGCCTCTGCAACAAAATCACTCAATTTTAGAGGGGATTAAAGCACAAATTTTCCATTTCAATGGCCAAGGCCCCTACCTACCTCCTGCTTATATACATGGTTAATTGTATCAAGCATTCTTAAATTATCACCAGGACTTTAAATTGGTTTTTGAACTCCAAAATATTTTAATTGAATATTCAAAATATTTTAATTTAGGCATTAAATGATAGTATGAATCTGACGTGCTACATATTTAAAACATATGAATCAAATCGTAAACACGTCAGATTCAAGTTGTTTGCACGTAATTACAATTTGAACCACATATTTTACATATGCTTTACACCATATTTGAGTTGGCAGTTAACAGCCTAGATTAGTAGAAGGACCTGATTAACATGATAGTGATATTTTAAAGACTCGATAAGAAAGTTTTAAAGTTCTAGGGCCAATTTAATATCTAGATTACAATTTGAGTACGTCTTGAACTTGACAACATTTCCAACTTTGGTCTCTAAACTCTTTTTATAATCCACATTAGTCCTTGAACATGTCATCTTTTCTCAATTTGGTTCCTAAACTTGGATTATGTTAAGGCATGAGGACATGGAACTCTGATATTGGTCCCTAAACTTGTAATTTTTACATTTTATACAATTTTTAAACATGACACAATATCAAAGTGCTACATTATTACCTTAGTTGAATCTAAGTTTAGAGACCAAATTAGAAAAATTACCAAGTTTTGGGACTAATATAAACTAAAAAAAAAATTCAAGGACCAAATTGAAAAAATGTCATGTTTATTTATTATATTTGTTTTAGTTTCTTTTTATTATTATTATCACATTTAATATTAGTTAATAATTATTTGTCGAGTTAATCCGTTGTGTTTAGATAATTTCAATTTGATATTATTCCCAATTCGATTTTGATGTTCAGTATTGAAGCTGCATATTTCCCGATATCCCAACTGTTTAAGATAACAATTGTTATATAAATATAAAACATGTAAAATATATTTCCAAAAGAAGAGAGTAAAACATTACCTTTGGTGGCTCCTAATATAGGCGCGGTATATATAGGTAATGCACCAACAATTGAAGAAATAAACACAACGCTTGCAGCGGCGGAAGCTTTCAAAAGGGGATGTGCCAATACACTAATTTTATAAGCCGATTCGAAGTTGGTGCTCGTCAAAAACGAAACATCTTCTGCCGTGTAATCCGTCACCATTTTCCCTATATTCGTTCCAACGTTATTTATCTGCAAATTTTACGGGTTAAACTGTGAATTTTTATTAATTTTATATAATCATAGGTTAAATTCCATGGGAGGTCCCTGTACTATAGAGGTTACATCAAATTAATCCCTCTATTATTAAATAGATCAATTGTAATCCCTATACTACAAAAAGAATTAAACAAGTCCCTTAAAAATAAAAATGTGATTCTATAAAGCAAGAATTATTATTAATTTTTTTATGAAATGGATTCAAATTACTTCACAAACTCTAATTAAGAATAAATGAAAAGATCTAGCTTGAAACCTCTCCTCAAAATTAAAAGATTCAATTTAAGTCTTTTTAACTATTCATTAAATGAAAAATTAATAATTTTATCTCGATCCCTTAAACAAAATTTCTAGCTTAGCCCGTATTTATTTGAGTCAATTTGTAATATATATATTTATATATATGGGAGAGAGATTTACTTACATAAGTGTAAGACTTAAGTGGTTTTACACATTTCCATGAATTTTTACACAATTACTGTTTTAATAATCCAACTGTCATGTTTCATGCTCCATTTTTTAAGATCATGCATGTCAAGTTTGGCAAAAATGAAAATTTTATAACTATTGATTTTATGTAAAAAACTTTCAACCATTAAATATATATTAATATAAACAATATTTTATATAGATATGATAGAGATATTGGATCGATTAAAAAATTTACATGCATAATAAGTATAAATATAATGATAAATTTAAGGTTGCGTTGTTAAATATTAATAGTATAAAAAGTTACGGAAGGATGTAAAACCATTTAAGTTTTATATCCATATAAGTGGATCTCTTCCCACATATGTATATAATGATCTTTCATATTTGAATATTAGCAGTAATTTACCAGGATGTTAAGCCTTCCATTGAACACAGAGGAAACAGTGCTTAATAGATTTTCCCTTTGAGCTTGATTCGAAACATCACACACTGAACCTGTAACTCGAAAACCCTTTGCTTTCCATTCGAGTAAGCAATCGTTGAGCTCGGTTTCAGTTCGAGAACATGTATGCACAATGGCTCCAAGTCCAGCTAATTCCTCCACGATTGCATGCCTGATCATCGTCGCATCAACAACAATACTTGGTTTTCACATTGACATTAAATCAAACACATAGAATGCATAAAAAACCAACACTCTTTTCATGTAGCATCAATAACAATACTTGGTTTTCACATTGACATTAAATCAAACACATAGAATGCATAAAAAAAACAACACTCTTTTCACGTATATTTCCACTAAATTCATATCAAATCACGAAAAGGAGATGAACCCTTTTCGTGTTGTCTCATGTTCTGGTTATTTTTCTCGAATTTTTAGGGAGTAGGGAGAGGAAAGTACCCGATGCCTTTGGTACCACCGGTGACAAGTGCAGTCATGCCTTGAAGACTCCATCTTTTGTCTTTGCTACACCCCTCTGCTTCTCCCATTTTGCTTACTTCTCAGCTTCTTCTTCTTTTCTTTGGTCTTTATATAGCGGTACACCATTTTGTATATTTTTATATGTAGATTAACTCTCCAATCTTCATTTTCGTATTCCATTAAGATAGATTATGTACCGTAAATTAAAATTTTCTAATTATTTGTTTTGTGTAAAAAATTTTCAACCATCCAATTAATATTAATATATAAAATATTTTAGATTTATATGATAAAGATATCAAACAGGTTTAAAATTTTACATCTACAATAACTGCAATTATATTAATAGATTTAACGGTTAGATGATTAAAATAACAATTGTAGTGTAAAACAATGTTAATTTTACACTTTTATTGTACATATATCGTTAAAATGTCGATCCAAAATATTTATTTTTATTCCAAGATTTTGTCAATTATTTTATTTATTTAATCTTTCTAAATATAATTTAAGTATACACGACAAAATTTCAATTTCACTTGCAAAGTTAAAACTTTCCATTATCCGTGTATAAAATAATATGACACTTCATCATTGGTGAAATAATAAGGAAGGACTTTTAAATAAATATAAATAATATTTATTTAGAAATAAATCCTAAACGTGCTTGTGGATTGAGCCTTATACGGTTAACATTATTATTATTGGAACAACCAAGAAGACGTGGGTTTGAACGCATGTGTTTTTCTTCGATTTAAGATTGAGAGGGCTTATGAATAGAAATATGTATTGTATAAAAAAACATGAAATCCTAACCTCAATATAAACTCTAAATCTTAAACTCGAAACTTAAGAGAAAGAATGTACTAATTTTATTTATAAGTCCTCCACTATTTTTTGTTTTACTCAATAATAACATATTGTAATATTATTTACTGACAGTGTATTAAATTCGATACCACGAGTTAACATGATACAAAATGAATCGAGAAAAAAATCCAATTTTTTTAAAAAAAATTAAAAACTCTTTTTGTAATTTGTTTCATATCTTTCCAAAAAAAAGAAAAATGGAGGAGGGTTTATTTATTGTAGGTGTTTTACTATATGTATTTGTAGATGGCATACAACCATCCACATAGTGTATGTGTTTTACTATATATGTGTGGATGATATGCTGAAAATGATTGCCATTTTCATAGAAATCCGAGCTATACGACCATGGTAGGTAGCCTGGCTGTTGTTATTATCATATCAGTGTCGGTGGTGATTGTTTTGGTTTAATTATATTTGCTTGTACTATATGTATAAGTACTATTAAAGATAAAATTAAATTTTTTTACGGGCAGAAACTAAATTATAATTTTTACGATAGTAAAAATAATAATTTTACTATTTTAATAACTTATATATCTTTATAATTTTTAAATAATTAAATCAAATTTTTATATTTTTAGGGGGATAAAGTATAATTTTACCTGAGTACTACTTATTGATTGATAAGTATTTTGATATTTTAAATTAATTTTAATTTTAATTTATTAAAAATAATTTTTTGTCTTAACTATTATTTTATATGAATAGATAATGAAATATGATGATTGTATTATTAAAATATTAATCGTATAAAAAGTTACGGAAGAGTGTAAAACCAATTAAGTTTTACACCAGTGTAAGTGGATACCTCCCCGATAAATAGTTAAGTTGACAGAAGGACCTTCTTGACATGATAGAGATATTTTAAAGACTCAATAAGAAAGTTTTGAAGTTCTAGGGCCAATTTAAAATCTAGACTACAATTTGAGTACGCCTTGAATTTGACAACCTCTCCAACTTTTGGTCTCTAAACTTTTTTTTGGTCCACATTAGTCCATGAACATGACATCTTTTCTCAATCTAGTCCTCAAACTTGGATTCTGTTAGGGCATGATAGCGTACATGGAACTTTGATATTGGTCCATAAACTTGTAAGTTTAACGTTCTATACAATTTTTTAAATTCTTAGGTGAAGACGTGACACAATCTTAAATTGATACATCATCACACCTTAATTGAACTAAGTTCATGGACCAAATTAGAAAAAAAAATACTAAGTTTTGGGGCTGATATGGACCAAAAAAGGTTCGAGGACCAAATTGAAAAATACCAAGTTCAAAGACTAAATATTGCTTTATCCCAAAAATAAATAGAATACAACATGTAAAAAAAATAGAGGGATTAATTTAATAGTAGAGAGACTAACTTGATCATGTTCCTAACTATAATAGGGGGACCTCTTAGATACATTCAACTATAAACATATTAAAGATAAAAACATCCTCGTAATAACATAACTTTGTAAAAGAATAGTATTGAAAACATACCACTTTAAGGATAGTTTTGTTCATTGATCGGGTTGGGTTAGTTTGTGTATTGGTTGTATTTGGGTTAGTACAAGTTTTAAAATTTTGAGTTATACATTATTTCAATTTCAATTTATTTTGGGCTTGAATCATTTAGGGATAAAGCTCGGGTTTTGCATGTTGAATCATTATGGATTTCGGTCCTTTTAGGTTATTTCAGCTTTGGGCCAATTTTGGTTCAAAATGTTGAACTTTTTTATTGTTAAATTGAACATATTCAAGTAGAATGGATCGAGTTTTCATATTTGAGTAAAATTTGATAAGACTACAATTGTAAGATCCAACCTAAAATATTAGGCTCAGAAAATAGGTCTAGACAAAAAAAATTAGACATGTTTAAAATATGAGAAGTGCTCAAGCTCAAGCATTCAAGACCCGTGCTCGGCTCAACTCGTTCTCTACGTTTGCAATATATATTATATTATGAAATTTACAATCTATAGTAATATATAATACTAAAAACGTTAAAAAATATTAAGATGTCTATATATAAAATTTTAGTAAATGCAAAAAATATATAAAGCTATTAAATATTAAATAAAAATAATATAAATATTTTTCAAAATGATTAAAATATAAATGGGCAGGCTAGGGTAAAATTCTAGACCTATATTTTTGGCTAGCTAGGTTCGATTTGAACAAGCATAAAATATATTAATATTATGTTTAAGCCTAGCCTAAACACAGTTTGACCCTTCCAACCATCAACACCTCTAACCCCACCCAAAATTTACTTGATGATGTATAATATATTTGATCTTCCTTGAAAAAAAATTGATTCTATAAGGTTACAATTATCATTAATTTTTAGGTAAACTACACTGTAGTCACCCAATTATTGTCTTTTTTTCTTTTTTTGTCACCTAATTATCTTATATTTTCGAGTATTTTTATTTTTACGTTAATCAACCGATGACCAAAAAAGACAAAGTTGAATAGTTGGGTGACCATTTTGTAATTTTTCATAGTTGATGACAAAAAAAAATACTAATAGTTAGTGGTCATTTTGTAACTTTTTATAATTGAGTGATAAAAAAAGAAACCATAATTGGGTGAAGTCTATTATAATTTACCCTTAATATTTTGGATAAAATGGATTCAAATTACTTTATTAACCCTAATTAAGATTAAATTACAAATCTAGCTTGAATATTAGAGCACGAGTAAGCGAAAGATTTAAATAAGCCTAAGGATTAATTTGCAATAAATATATATATACACACACAAATATTTGCAGTAATTTACCAGGATGTTAAGCTTCCCATTAAACTCAGAAGAAACTGTGTTTAGTAGATTTTCCCTTTGAGCTTGATTCGAAACATCACAAACTGAACCGGTATCTCGTAAACCCTTTGCCTTCCATTCGAGTAAGCAATCATTGAGCTCAGTTTCAGTTCGCGAACATGTATGCACAATCGCTCCGAATGCAGCTAATTCCTCGACGATTGCATGCCTGATCATTATCGTATTAATTGCACTATGCTTGGTTTGTCACATTCACATAAAAACAAACACGTTGAAGTTAATAATAATAATAAATACTTGAGTTTAAGTATGATAAATTTGAATCATTAATTATGTCCCATAATTATTATTTTAGAAAATTTTTAGATGTTAACTTTTTTATATATATTTTAGATTTTTTTTAAAATTTTTTTATAATTTTTTAAAAATATAAATTTTAAATTTTTTATAAATATTTTGAATTTTTGGAAATTATTTTAAAATATTTTTTATTTTGTAATTTTTTTGTGAGAGAGATTAATTTGCTTATTTTCAAAGTTGAAAGGGACCGAAAGAGTATTTACACCAATCTGTTATTCAAATTATTGAGTTATTCGAATTGTGAAATTCAACTTGACTCAAACTCGAAATTCGAATCAATTTATTCAAGTTGAATCGAATAATTCAAATAACTTAAAACTCAAAATTATTTTCAAATTGAATTAAATCGAGATTTTGTTACAAATTTATGGTGGTTTGAACGACATGGAGATAAATTATTGAGTTTATTTACACTACCATTGATTTAATTTTAGTTAAAGAGAGAGAAATAAAGTAAAAAAGGCCTTTGGGTCTACATTTTATGTTTCTCTATATGATAAGCAAATGTACATGAAACCTTTGAAAGAGAGATTAGCAACTGTTGCTAATATGTGTATAAGTCAGGCAAAGGCAGGAAGCTAACATAAGATTTTTACATTGTTTTTTTGGGGGGTTATGTACATAATAAAATAAACTAATAGTTTTGATTCACTTAATACTAATATTTAACCTTAAACATAATTGAGTATAACTACTTCATAATTTTAACTATACATTTTTCTGGAGTTAAATCAAGTCAAAGTTTTTGAAGTGCAAAGCATAAAGTTGAGTTAACTCGGAATGACCAGAGTTGAACAACATCTTCAGCTTTGAGTTGGTTGTTCTTTACAATAGAATTCCAAGATGTCGTAATGACATACATTGACTTTTTGCGCATATCCCACCTTTTAAAGTTGATTTCAGTTTCCTCCATGGATGGTTCCACCAAGCAAGCTTTAATGGCTTCTTTATTCTTCAAACGCTCAACCTCGGATTCGTTAAGGAACTCATGGGATTCGACTTGCGAAAACGGTATCAACAATCGACTTGCTTGAGGGTTCACATCGGAGAAAAACAGTTGTTTTTGAATCACCAAAACGCAATTTGATCCACCCATGTTTTCAACAATATGTTGTTTCAAGCCTTCAGGCATCATTGGCTTAGGTGGATAAGAGGTAATGGGTCTCTTGTTCTTGTTATTTTCTTCTTGGGTTCGGCGTTTCCTTTTCAATCCACCATTCTTTTTCTTATTCATGAAGGTTTGCTCTTGCATTTTTTCCTGGTCGACTCTCACAACTTCTAACAAATAATCCATAGCTGTCCATTCAGGTTGAATCTTTGTGTTCTTGAAATCTTCAGAAGTAAGAAGCTCCATTTTTCTTTTAGATAATCATATAGGTATTAGGGTGGAAGTATAAATATATAGACATGAGAGCTGAACAGTTCGTGTAGAATTGGGTTTCTTTTTTTTTATGAAAAATATGAAATTAATCCAAATCCAAATAGGAATAGGATGATTGAATTTAAATAGAAATCCAAACCCAAATCCAATATGTAAAAAAAAAAATTTCTTTGCTCTAAAAATTGACAGAACCAGAACCAGAAACCTATGACTTACATATTGAATTTGGAGTTGGATTTCTATTTAAATCCAATCATCCCAGAACCAGAAACCTATGACTTACATATTGTATTTGGATTTCTATTTTTTTTTACATATTGGATTTGGATTTAAATTCAATCATCCTATTCCTATTTGTTTTTGGATTAATTTCATATTTTTCATAAAAAAGGAAACCGAATTCTACACGAACTGTTCAGCTCTCATGTCCCTATATTTATACTTCCACCCTAATACCTATATGATTATCTAAAAGAAAAATGGAGCTTCTTACTTCTGAAGATTTCAAGAACACAAGGATTCAACCCGAATGGACTGCTATGGATTATTTGTTAGAAGTTGTGAGAGTCGACCAGGAAAAAATGCAAGAGCAAACCTTTATGAATAAGAAAAAGAATGGTCGATTGAAAAGGAAACTCCAAATCCAAGAAGAAAATAACAAGAACAAGAGACCCATTACCTCTTATCCACCTAAGCCACTGACGCCTGAAGGCTTGAAACAACATATTGTTGAAAACATGGGTGGATCAAATTGCGTTTTGGTGATTCAAAAACAACTGTTTTTATCCGATGTGAACCCTCAAGCGAGTCGATTGTTGATACCGTTTTCGCAAGTCGAATCCCATGAGTTCCTCAACGAATCCGAGGTTGAGCGTTTGAAGAATAAAAAAGCCATTAAAGCTTGCTTGGTGGAACCATCAATGGAGGAAACTGAAATCAACTTTAAAATGTGGGATATGCGCAAAAAGTCAATGTATGTCGTTACGATATCTTGAAATTCTATTGTAAAGAACAACCAATTCAAAGCTGAAGATGTTGTTCAACTCTGGTCGTTCCGAGTCAACTCAACTTTATGCTTTGCACTTCAAAAATTTTGACTTGATTTAACTCCAGAAAAATGTATAGTTGAAATTATGAAGTAATTTATAATTGTACTCAATTATGTTTAAGGTTAAATATTAATATTACTTGAATCAAAACTATTAGTTTATTTTATTACGTACATAACCCCCAAAAAAACAATGTAAAAATCTTATGTTGTCTTCGTGCCTTTGCCTGACTTGTACGAATATTAGCAACAGTAACTGAATTTCTCTTTCAAAGGCATCATGTATATTTGCTTATCATATAGAAGCATAAAATGTAGACCCAAAGGCCCTTTTTACTTTATTACTCTCTTTAACTAAAATTAAATCAATGGCAGCGTGAATAAACTCAATAAATTATCTTCATATCGTTTAAACTAACTGTCAACACCATTAATTTGTAACACCAAAATCTTGATTCGAAAAAATCGAAAAAATTTTCGATTTCAAGTTATTCAAATAATTCGATTTAACTCGAATAACTCGATTCAAGTTTTGAGTTGGATTCGAGTTGAATTTCACAATTCGAATAACTCGAATAATTCAAATAACAGATTGGTATAAATACCCTTTTGGTCTATGTTAGCTTTGAAAATAAGCAAATTGGTCTCTTTAACAACAAAAAATTACAAAATAAAAAAAATTCAAAATATTTTTAAAAAATTATAAAAGATTTAAAAAATTTCTAATATATATATATAAAGTTCAAATTTTAAAAATTTCTAAAATAATAATTATGGGACCTAATTAATGATTCAAATACTCAAACTCAAGTATTTTATTTTATTTATTGTTTTGCTTTGAAAAAAAATTCAAATATATATGGTTTCAAATTTATGTGCTCTAACATGAAATTAATTATAATGTAAAAATATTTTTATTTAACATGTTTAATTTTTTTAATTTAACTTCTACAATATCACTTGATTCGATTCGAAAAAAAATTCAGATTAAGTTAGGATGATAAAATAAAATTTATGAATTCGGTTAACTCGAAATTTTTTCACTTAATTCGATAAAACGCTCACCTCTAGTTACCTTTACATAACCTACGAATGGTTAATCTTACATTAGTGTTGAGACGCATATTTGATATGAATCTAGTGGAAATCCACACGAAATGGTTCCTTTTTTTTTTCTTTATTATTATTGTCTTCAACGTGTTTGTTTTTATGTGAATGTGACAAACCAAGTATTGTGCAATTAATACGATGATGATCAGGCATGCAATCGTAGAGGAATTAGCTGCATTCGGAGCGATTGTGCATACATGTTCTCGAACTGAGACTGAGCTCAATGATTGCTTACTCGAATGGAAGGCAAAGGGTTTACGAGTTACCGGTTCAGTGTGGGATGTTTCGAATCAAGCTCAAAGGGAAAATCTACTAAACACGGTTTCTTCTGAGTTTAATGGGAAGCTTAACATCCCGGTAAATTACAGCAAATATTTATGTGTATGTATATATTGCAAATTCGTCCTCGAGATAAGCTTGTTTAAATCTTTTGATTTCTCGTGCTCTAATATTCAAGCTAGATCTTGTCATTTAATCTTAATTGGGGTTAATAAAGTAATTTTAATCCATTTCATCCAAAAAATTAAGGGTAAATTACAATTGACTTCACCCAATTATGGTTTCTTTTCCGGTCACTCGATTATAGAAAGTTACAAAATGACCACCCAACTATTGGTAAATTTTTTTTAGACACTTTACTATAAAAAGTTACAAAATGATCATCTAACTATTTAATTTTGTGATTTTTTGTCACCAGCTGGCTAACGTAAAAATAGAAACACTCGAAAATCTAATATAGTTGGGTGACCAAAAAAGAAAAAAAACATAATAGTTGAGTGACTACAGTGTAGTTTACCCAAAAATTAATGATAATTGTAACCTTATAGAATCATTTTTTTGTAAGGGGTTGATGGCGGGGAGGGTCGGGCTTAGTTTGGGCTGGCTTAAACATAATGTTGAGATTTTTATGCTTGATTAAATCGAATCTAGCAAAAGATTTGGGTCTAAAATTTTACCCTAACCTGCCCATATTATATTTTAATCATTTTGAAAAATATTTATATTATTTTTATTTAATATTTAATAGCTTTATATATTTTTTGCATTTACTAAAATTTTATATATAGACATCTTAATATTTTTAATGTTTTTAGTATTATATATTACTATAGATTTTTTTTTTGTGTTGTAAATTTCATAATATAATATATATTACAAATATAGAGAACGAGCTGAGCCGAGCACGAGTCTTGAATGCTTGAGCCTGAGCATGACCCATATTTTAAAAAAGGTCTAATTTTTTTGTTTAGACCCATTTTCTGAGCCTAATACTTTGGGTTGGGTCTTGCAATTGTAGTCTTATCAAATTTTACTCATATATGTAAACTCGATCCATTCTACTCGGATATGTTCAATTTAACAATAAAAAAGTTCAACATTTTGAACCCAAATTGACCCGAAGTTGAAATAACCTAAAAGGACCCAAATTCATAATGATTCAACACGCAAAATCCGAGCTTTATCCCTAAATGACACAAACCCAAAATAAATCGAAATCGGAATAACTCTAATATGAAATAATGTACACCTAAAATTCACACAATAAAATAACTCAAAATCTTAAAACTTGTACTAACCCAAATACAACCAACACACAGCTAACCCCATTCAATCAATTAACAAAACTATCTTCAAAGTGAGATGTTTTCAATATTATTCTTTTACAAAGTTATGTTAGTTTTTTTATCTTTCAATATGTTTATAGTTGATTGTATTTAAGAAGTCTTTCTATTATAGGAACATGATTAAATTAGTCCCTCTACTATTAAATATATCAATTTAGTCCCCATACTATTAAAAAGAATCAATTAAAGCCTAATTGAAATAGAATTAACATCTACTGTTTTAAAAAATATAATTTACAATTTAACAGAGTTAATCATTTTAATTTTTTTACAGAATTGAAGTTCAATTGAATTCTTTTTGTACTAAAGGATTAAATTGATCTATTTAATAATAAGACTAAATTAATCTAGTCACTATTATACAGGGACCTCCCGTGGAATTTAACCTATGTTTATATAAAATTAATAAAAACTCGGATTTGAATTGAAGTCGTAAAATTTGCAGATAAATAACGTGGGAACGAATATAGGGAAAATGGTGACGGATTACACGGCGGAAGATGTTTCATTTTTGACGAGCACCAACTTCGAATCTGCTTATAACATTAGTGTATTGGCACATCCCCTTTTGAAAGCTTCCGCCGCTGCAAGCGCTGTGTTTGTGTTGCTGGTACATTACCTCTACTTTCTGCGCCTATATATGGAGCCAACAAAGGTAATATTCTACATCTTTTATATTTATATAAATTATTTTTTTTACATATTGGATTTGGATTTGGATTTGGATTTGGATTTGGATTTAAATTCAGTCATCCCATTCCTATTTGGATTTGGATTAATTTCATATTTTTCATAAAAAAAGAAACCCAAATCCACACGAACTGTTCAGCTCTCATGTCTATATATTTATACTTCCAACCTAATACCTATATGATTATCTAAAAGAAGAATGGAGCTTCTTACTTCTGAAGATTTAAGAACACAAGGATTCAACCTGAATGGACTGCTATGGATTATTTGTTAGAAGTTGTGAGAGTCGACCAGGAAAAAATGCAAGAGCAAACCTTCATGAATAAGAAAAAGAATGGTCGATTGAAAAGGAAATGCCAAATTCAAGAAGAAAATAACAAGAACAAGAGACCCATTACCTCTTATCCACCTAAGCCACTGATGCCTGAAGGCTTGAAACAACATATTGTTGAAAACATGGGTGGATCAAATTGCGCTTTGGTGATTCAAAAACAACTGTTTTTCTCCGATGTGAACCCTCAAGCGAGTCGATTGTTGATACCGTTTTCGCAAGTCGAATCCCATGAGTTCCTCAACAAATCCGAGGTTGAGCTTTTGAAGAATAAAGAAGCCATTAAAGCTTGCTTGGTGGAACCATCAATGGAGGAAATTGAAATCAACTTTAAAAGGTGGGATATGCGCAAAAAGTCAATGTATGTCGTTACGACATCTTGGAATTCTATTGTAAAGAACAACAAACTCAAAGCTGAAGATGTTGTTCAACTCTGGTCGTTCCGAGTCAACTCAACTTTATGCTTTATACTTCAAAAACTCTGATTTGATTTAACGCCAGGAAAATGTATAGTTAAAGTTATGTAGTTTATGATGATACTCAATTATGTTAGGTTAAATATTAGTATTACTTGAATCAAAATTATTGATTTATTTTATTACATAACCCTCCAAAAAAACAATGTAAAAATCTGATGTTGTCTTCGTCCCTGTGCCTGACTTGAAGACATATTAGCAACGGTAACAAAATCTCTCTTTCAAAGGGCTTATGTATATTTGCTTATTATATAGAAGCATAAAATGTAGACCCAAAGGCCTTTTTTACTTTATTACTCTCTCTTTAACTACAATTAAATCAACGGTAACCTAAATAAATTCAATAATTTGTCTCCATGCCCTTCAAACCAATTATCAACACCATAAATTTGTAACACCAAAATCTCGATTCGATTCGATTTCAAAAAATCGAAAAATATTTTGAATCTCAATTTATTCGAATTATTCAATTCAAGTTTTGAGTTCGAGTTGAACTAAGTTGAATTTCTCAATTCGAATAACTTGAATAATTTGAATAACGGATTGATATAAATACACTTTTGGTCCCTCTCAGCTTTGAAAATCAACAAATCGGTCTCTTTCACAACAAAAATTACAAAAAAAATTAAAGTAATTTTTCAATTAATTTTTAAAATTTAAAATATTTATATAAAATTCGAAATTTATATTTTAAAAAATTATACAAAATTTAAAAAATTCTAAAAAATATATAAAAAGTTTAAAATATAAAAAATTTCTAAAATAATTATTATGGGACCTAATTAATGATTCAAATTTGTCATACTCAAGTATCTTATTATTATTTTCATTGTTTTGCTTTGAAAAATTTCCAAATATATATGGTTTCAAATTTATATGCTCTAACATGAAATTAGTTAAAATGTAACAATATTTTTATTTAACATGTTTAATTTTTTTAATTTAACTCGAACAATTTCACTCGATTCGACTTGACTCGAATTTCATTTCACTCGATTCGATTCGAAAAAATTTTAAATTAATTTAGAATGATAAAATAGGACTTGTGAACTCGAATAACTCGAAATTTTTCACTCGATTCGATCGAATGCTCACCCCTAATTACCTTTACATAACCTAAGGATAAAACAATTGTTACATCACCACATCCAAAACACTCAACTAACTAAATACTTTTCTCAATGTTGAACTCGTTCAGGAACTCATGCCATTCAACTTTCGAAATTGATATCAACAATCAACTCGCTTAAGGGTTCACATAAGAGAAAAACAGTTATTTCCGAATCACCAAAATGCATTTTGATCCTCCCATATTTTCCACTATATGTTGTATCCTCCATAAAAATTCCTTCTTGCATTTTTTCTTGGTCAACTCCAACAAATAATTCAAAGACCTCCATTCAGGATCTAACCCTTGTGCTCCCAAAATATTCGCAACTAAGAAAATCTTAGATAATTATGCAACTATTAGGGTGAAAGTATAAATATATACCCATATAATGGGTGTGTCTTAAATTTTTTTTATCAATTAATTTATCATATATATTTTAAAAGGTTTAATATAATGAAAAATCCTTGTAAAATAATTTAATAATCAACTAAGGCCTCAATTAAAAACAACATTCAATTGAGTCTTTAATTTTTCTTTTTTGCTCGGCAATTAAGTCCTTAATTAAATATAAGCAATCAATTAAACTCTAAAAAAAAAAACAACTTCCATGTAAACCCTTAATGATAGGAGCTCAATTGATTATTTAGTTATTTTATAGGGACTTTTCATTTTATCAATCCCTTTAAAGCTATAGTTTTCGTAAAAAAGACAAATATTTTCATAATAATAATTGTTATTTTTAAAATAAATATTTTTTTAATCATTTATAATTGAGTTTGTTTGGTTGACTCGTGAAGTCAATTCGGTAAAAAAACTTGAATATAATATAAATACAGAGAAAAGCTTTGATGAATTAGGGGATGTGTAATTTGAGAATGACTTAAATATGCGTTTCGGCCTTTGAATTTTGATTCACTTTGGTGTCGGGTTTTTAGAAACAAGTACATGAGTAATGTTGCTTTCTTGAGTGATGAAGTTAAGCCAAATGTTTCCTCCACTTGGAGAGCTTTATGAGATAGTGGCCAAGGGTTGTAAATGGGAAGTAGGGGATGTTCAAATATTCGGTTCAGGTTCGCTTGGTGGGTGGGACAATGACCGTTGAAGGATAATCAAAACACGAACCAATCGGAGAATGGTCTCGGATTATATCTCGAATGAGGGTTCGTGCCAATCCCTTGCGTGAATAGAGAGGTTGTTAAAGACTCTTCTTGTTGGGGGTTGGAGACTTCTGGTAGATTTTTGGTAGGCTCAGCTTATTATATGCCAGCAAAAATGGAGTTCTATAGCAATAGTGACATGAGGTCCAGAGTGAATCCATTTTTTCATAGGGCTTGCTTAGCTAAATCACTAACGACATTATCGAATTAGTACTATTTTATAATGATATATTGCATCTACAAACAATTATATTAATCTAATTTGAAAATAAATGTAAGTATTCATTACTTTAGATGAGACAGTTGAATCAAAATCAAAGTTTCTTGTATACATATGAATCACAATTCAAGTTTCATATGAATAATTGCACCAAATCAAAATTTATGTATCAAATTACACATTAGACCAAAGCTCATATATGAACTTGATATTCATTCCAAAAATAATATTAAAGTTTGGATTAAAGGGTGGCTATGAATCCTCTGTTGGTAATGCAAAGGGTTGGTGTTAGTGGGTATATCCCATATTGTTTAAATACAAACTGTTAAAGAGTGTTTTTATATAATTGTACTTCTTAGTCTCATTGAGCAATTGGGCTATAGGCTTATTACATGTTTTTTTTCTTTTCAAAAGACTTATTTTTTCCACATAGTTACTATTTCGAAAAATCTAGGAATTTTCGGATGTTCGAATGGAAATAGTGGGGGTAGTTTCAGTGCTTTTATTTATTTATTTATTTCTTTGCCCCTGCCTTTTTATCATTTTCCCTTATGTTACTAGTATAAATAGAGGGCTGATTTCCTCATTTTCTTTTACACTGAATAGAAACACAACCCTCTCTAAAAAACATTCCACTCCTCCGCTTTCTGTCTTTGATTTCTTTATAAATTGTCTTTTTTTCCTTAATCACTTTAGAGGAAATTCTGTCTAGGAGTTTGGGTTTTAAGTGGGATCGAAATCACTGAACCTTTCAGAAAAAAATAATTTAATCACTGAAATCAGAAAAAAAAACTTAATACATAATTTGGTACTTAAGTTTGACACTTTTTTCTAATGTGGTACATGTGTTGTTTTTTGGTCTAATTTGGTACATGTATTTGATAAAAATTATACATTCTGGTACCTAAAGGTAAGAATGCTAATTTTTTTAGTGTTTAATTTAGGTTTTAAAATTGATTTGATTAAAATTCATAATTAGCTAATAATATTAACAATTAACTTTTACAAAATCAATCCTATAACTTTAATTAAACCACAATCATCGGACTATATTTAACAAATTAAATAAATGTTACAGGCCAATTTCAGGCTGTTTACAAATACCCAAACCCGGTTGGCCCATTACAATACCCCTAACCTATTTATAACTATCACCCATTTAACCCATTTACAAATTTAACCCAATACCCACCAAACCCCAAAACCCAATCACATTAAACCAAATACCCCAAGCCCAGTTACTAAACCCGAATGGCCCATTTACATTACAATGAACTTTAGCCCAACTAACCCTAGCCCAATTAGCCCAATACCCAAAATCAAAAGAAAAAAAAAACAAAACACCTAACCCTAATCAGCCTTTAGCCGCAACCACCCTCCCCACTTGCCCCCGACTGTCAGTCTCTGCCACCACCATACCAGCCCATGCCACTGTCACCTCCACCGTTCAACCACCCTGCAAAGACAAAGCAGAACACGCAACAGCAAAACAGAGAAACAAAAAGTGTATAAAAATCGAATGTAAACCATAAAATAGGGATTCGGCAAATTTTTGATAAAAAAGAAAAAGCATTCAATTTTAAAAAACACAAAAATAGAATATCAATTCCAATGATACTAAATCAAGCATAATACCAAATCAGAAGCCCCAAGATACTGAAATCGAAAGTTTAAAACCTAAGGTAATTTCTTTTTTTTTTCTTATTTTAATTTCGTTTTTTTTAAACCTATTTTCTCATCTTTACCTACTAAAACACATAAAAAATATAACACAAAAATAAATAAAAAAGGGGGAAAAACGTTGGCCGGCGCCGGCACCGGCGAAGGTCCGGTGACCGCCCCCCTTGGCCGGAGATCCTCTCCTCTCCCCTTCTCTCCCTTTTTTTTTTCCTTTCCCCTTTCAACTGATTTTTTAAAAAAAAATTGTCTTTTATAGGGACCAAAACGGTGCGTTTTGGTCCCCCCCGTTTAAAGAAAAACGACGTCGTTTTGGCACCGGGTCGGGTCGACCCGACCCGCTCCGATCAGGATCCGCTTTTTTTAAACGGAAGGGATATTTCTGCATTTAGCCCTTCCGATTTTTCATGCATTTACAATAAGGTTTTTCGCTTTTAATTTGGCCCTGGATTCTGTTGAGTTTTACAATTTAGCCCCTGGCCATGCGCATCGTCTTAAATGATTTGGGTAAATTTCGATTTTGGTCCCTCTAAGTCACGCGCGCGTTACAATTCGGCCCCGTGTCCTATTTTATTTCAAATTTCGCCCCAAAATTTTGTTTTATGCTCGATTTAGTCCTTTTGTTAGTTTACTGTTTATTTTCAAATTATCTTGTTATTATTTTCTGTTATTTATTATTATTAATTATAATCTATATACTTATTATATTGTATTATTTGCAAGTAGTAGTGTATACTTGTTATGTACGTATACGTATATGTATATTTATTGATGGTGTTCCTTTATACTTTATTTTAATATTTTTATCATATTTGCCTTTTTATATATTTCAATATTATTATTATCATTATGTATTTGTGTATAATCTTTTATATATGTATGTGTATTTAATATACTTATGTATTATATTATATAGATATTTATACGTTATATATGCTTTTAATATTACATTTTATATATTATTATGTATATTTTTAATATATATATATTTGTGAAATATTATCAATAGTTTATTTTTTATTATTATTTTTTTAATATGTATATTTTTATATATATTTTAACACTACATTATATATATTTTTATATTATGCATATATTTCAAATATTATATATTAAGTATTTCTAATATCCTTATTATTTATACTCATACGTACGTGTCTATGTATCGTATTAATAAATTCATTTTATTGTTATCGTTTCTAAAGTATATGTACATATCATCTATGTGTTATATATATATTTTCAATATTATTAGTTATATTTTTATATATACTATTCCCATGTATATATTATTACATTTATTTTATTTCTATTATATTTATTATTAGTACATATATTTTAGTATGCGTATATATATATTTTTTACATTCATTTTATTGTTACTATTTTTACTATTATTATTAGTATAGGTCTGTTATATATGTATATTGTATATGTTCATTTTAAATATGTTATGTATATATATATATTATGTACCCATATTAGTATTATTATGTAAACCTTTTTCATTCCTATTTTACGTACATATTCTCAATGTCATTATTACGTATATACACCCATTGTTTCCATTTCATATTTAATTCTAGTATTACATAAATCTTTATTGTTTATAATATTATTGTCACACTTATATTTGCTTCAATATATTTCAAGATTTGTCTTTTATTTATTTTTATTTATTAATTTGCTTTGCATTATTTCAAAAATCTTATTCTTGTTTTTTTAATAAATAAGGCAATGTATCGATTTAACATTAAGCCGTAGATTTCATCGCTATGTTGGATGGAATTTGTCGGCTCGTGTTAAAGACGGAACACCCTTCTGAAAAATCGAAAAACTAAGATTTCTCGTCTTTTCAATCGGATCACGACTAAATGTTACATTGAATTCGCATTTTTGAAAATCAAGACAACACGTGTTTTATAATATACCAATTTTGGGCGTCGCGAGGGTGCTAATACCTTCCTCGCGCGTAACCGACTCCCGAACCCTAATTTTTTTCTCTGGATTTTCACGTAGACTTAAATTTGGTCTTCATTTTTTCTCAAAAAAAAGATGATTTATTAGGTGTCCGATCACACCTAGGAAAAAGGATCGGTGGCGACTCCTCTTTATTTTAAAATCAAATTTTTTACTAAATCGCCACAATTAGTGACCAAGCTAAAGATTTTACGTCGCTACAATAAATTTACAACTAAGACTAAATTTACTCTATTAACAAAATCATGAAGAAAAACTAATAATATAAGCACTTAACTTTCCTCAAATCAATTCTAAAACCCGAATTAAACACTCAAATATTACATTAGAAAAAGAATATTGATCTCGAATACCAAATGATATATTAAGCTTTTCTTCTTCATAAAAGAATGGTAATCGTTGGATTTTATAGGTCTGATTTGCTCAAAGAGTGGGTTAAAGGAGAAAAATCGATTAAATAATTATAAATCTTCTACTATTTTTTGTTTTATTCAATGATGATGTGTCATATTATTATTTCACTAATGATGCATTAAATATTATTTTTGTGTATCTTTATTATTATAAAACTCCTAAATGAATTTGATATCACGAATTAAAAACATACAAATTGAATTAACAAAAATCCAAAAGGAAAATTAAAATTCAAAATTAATGTTTTCTTGAGTGATGAAGTTGAGCCAAATGTTTCCTCTACTTGGAGTGGTTTATGAGATAGTGGCCAAGGGTTTTAAATGGGAAATAGGCGATGGTTCAAATATTTGGTTCAGGTTCGATTGGTGGGTGGGACAATGATCATTGAAGGATAATCAAAACATGAACCAACCGGAGAATGGTCTCCGATTATATCTCAAATGAGGGTTCGTGGTGGTGCCAATCCCTTGCGTGAATAGAGAGGTTGTTAAAGACTCTTGTTGTTAGGGTTGGAAACTTCTGGTAGATTTTCATAGGGCTTTCTTAGCTAAAGCACTAACAGCATTATTGAATTAGCACTTTTTTATAATGATATATTGTATCTACAAACAGTTATATTAATAAAATTTGAAAATAAATGTAAGTATTCATTACTTTAGATGTGGCAATTGAATCAAAATCAAAGTTTCATGTATACATATGAATCATAATTCAAGTTTCACGTGAATAATTGCACTTAATCAAAATTTATGAATCAAATTGCACATTAGACCAAAGCTCATATATAAACTTGATATTCATTCCAAAAATACTATTAAAGTTTGGATTAAATGGTGGCTATGAATCCTCTGTTGGTAATGCAAAGGGTTGGTGTTGTGGGTATATCCCATATTGGTTAAATACAAGCTATTAAGAGTTTTTATATAATTGTACTTCTTACTTTCATTAAGCAATTGGGCCATGGGCTTATCACATGTTTTTTCAAGAGTCTTATTTTTTCCACATAGTTACTGTGCCAAAAAATCTAGGAATTATTGGCTATTTGGACGAAAATAGTGAGGGTAGTTTTAGTGGTTTTTTTTACTCCTTTGCCCCTGCCTTTTTATCGTTTTCCCCTTATGTTAACATTCCTCTCCTCCGCTTTCTGTCTGTGATTTCTTTATAAATTGTCTTCTTTTCCTTAATCACTTTAGAGAAAATTATGTCTACGAGTTTGGGTTTTAAGCGGGATCAACTATGACCCCTCTAAACTTTCTTACGAATTGTTCCTACTATAATTTCCTGAGAAGAGCAACACCAATCTAGTTTCATCTTCCATAATCGGGTGTACAAATATCGAAGGACTGTGTTAACCTTGGAGGATGAGATCCAATTCATGATTACACCGATCACGGTGAATTCGTTTTTAAGACGATGGATTTACCCCGACGCAATAATTTTTTATTTCATATTTCGTTATTTATTTTCCAGTAAGTGCTAACAGATTTTTTTTGCAATAACTTATTTCCAACATCCTCTTGCTCATTTCCCAAACAGGTCTTATACATCACAACTTACAAACAACGTACACATTTGAGTTGGCTCGTGGCTCATGGCTCATGTTGTTTTGTAATTTGATTTGGAAAACAGAGGCCATTCACAGTGATCCCACCATCAACAAAAATAAGCTGCCCTGTTACATATGAAGCCGCCGGTAGGCACAAGAAAGCAACCATAGCCGACACTTCCTTTGGCTCACCGGCCCGTCCTAATGGTGTTCGGCTTATGATTGCATTTTTTCCTTCTTCATTATCTTCAAAAAACTGCAAAAGTAATATATCAATGTATCTATTATGTCTATAGTTGTCTAATTATGATGACAACTAAATGTCGAGTCCTAATAAATGTAACACAAAGTTATTTGGATTTGATTAGAAATAGGTTCAAAATATTTTTTATCATTATCGAGTCAAACTATCGAGCCCGCTGATTTGAATATCTTAATTATTTAAAAGTTTAATCAAGTTTTTAAGGTAAATTGCACCCAAAGTCACTAAACTATAGTAAGTTTATGTTTTAGTCACTCAACTTAAAAAAGTTACAAAATGATCACTAAACTATTCAAAAGTTTTGATTTTAGTCACTGGACTGTTAAAATCGTTGTGGTATAGGTTTCTTTGTTTGTGCCACTTGCACAATCAAAAGTTCTCCTTCCCCTTCTTTTCTACAATTCAACCCCTTTTTTTTTTGCCATGAAACAGCTTTGAAAATCACAAATCTACAAACCAAAATCCAGACAACTTTCTTCTCCGATATCCAACACTGACCACCAGATCGACTTGGATCCAAGGTATGTTCTTCTACTCATCAATGGGTACTGACCCACTGTACCAATCATCAAATCGTCGCTTGGAGCTTCCTAGCTGATTTATTTATTTTTTTTAAAAAAAACTTAACAACCTAGTGACTTATATCAAATTTTTTGATAGCTTAGAAACTTAAATGAAAACTTTCAAATAGTTTAATAACCATTTTGTAACCTTTTGAAGTTGAGTGACCAAAACGTGTATTTACTAATTGTTTAATGACCTTGGGTGTAGTTTATCCTTTTTTTAAGATTATATATTTTTATTAGTAATTGAAAAATCTCAATCCAATCTTGAACTTCTAACATAAATTATAGATTTTGTTTCAATAAAATTTCAATGACTGAGAAAAAAAAAAGAATTACATAGTTTGAATTCAAGAATAAGAATCGAGTCCATTTCATATTAGGTGAACAAGTCTAATCAAGTAAGTTTGAGTAAACTTTAAAAATGAAATTCAATCAAGCTCGAACCGGGTTTTGAAATTTCAGTTGAACTCAAGCTCCTTACAGCACGAGTTTGTTCAAGACCGATTAAAAGTTTATTGGGACGGAGGGAGTATAAAAGATAAGCATAAGGAAGAGTTTCTTACACGTTGAGAGAGGGGAGTTTTGATGAGTGCTGGTGCAATGGCATTAACCCTAATATTATCTCCTGCCCAGTCACAAGCTAAGAATTTCGAAAGATGATCCATGGCCCCTGCAACAAAATCAGACAATTTTAGAGGGACTAAAGCACAAATTTTTCATTTGAAGGGGCCAAGGCTTTACCTACCACCTGCTTATATATGTGGTTAATTGTATTGAACATTCTCAAATTATCACTAAGATTTTAAATTGGTCCTTGAACAAAAAAAAAATTTTAATTGAGTTTTCAAAGTATTAGTATTATATTAATCAAGTCTTTTCGTCAGTTTGGATATCAATTTAGGCATTAAATGATAGTTCAGATCTGACATGGTATATATTTAAAATACATGAATCAAATTGGGAACATATTACATTCATGTTGTTTGCACGTAATTAAAATTGAACCATACGTTTTAAATATACTCTACACTATATTTGAGCTGGCAATTAACACCTAAGCTACTAGTTAGGTTGTCAGAAGGACCTTATTGATATGATAGTGATATTTTAAAGACTCGAAAAGAAAGTTTTGAAGTTCTAATGCCAATTTAAAATCTAGACTACAATTTTAGTACGCCTTGAACTTGACAACACTCCAACTTTGGTCTCTAAACTTTTTTTTGGTCCATATTAGTCCCTGAACATGACATCTTTTTCTCAATCTAGTCCTCAAACTTGGATTTTGTTAGGGATGATGGTGTGGAACTCTGATATTGGTCCCTAAACTTGTAGCTTTAAGATTTTATACAATTTTTTTAAATTTCTTAGGTGATGACATGACACAATCTTAAAGTCACAATCTTAAAGTCGTACATTATCACACCTTAATTGAACTAAGTTCATGGACCAAATAAGAAAAAAAGATTACTAAGTTTTGGGATTAATGTGGACCAAAAAAGGTTCAATGACCAAATTGAAAAATACCAAGTTCAAAGACTAAATATTGCTTTATCCCAAAAATAAAATAAAATACAATATGTAAAAAAATAATTTTATAAATATAAAACGTGTAGAATATTACCTTTGTTGGCTCCATATATAGCCGTATTAAATACAGGTAATGTACCAGCAATAGAAGAGATAAACACAACGCTTGCAGCGGCGGAAGCTTTCAGAAGGGGATGTGCCAATACACTAATGTTATAAGCAGATTCGAAGTTGGTGCTCGTCAAAAATGAAACATCTTCCGCCGTGTAATCTGTCACCATTTTCCATATATTCGTTCCCACGTTATTTATCTGCAAATTTTACGAGTTCAATTCAAATCCAAATTTTTATTAATTTTATATAAACATAGGTTAAATTCCATGGGAGATCCCTGTATAATAGTGACTAGATTAATTTAGTCCCATTATTAAATGGATCAGTTTAGTCCCATTAGTACAAAAAGAATTTAATTGCACTTCAATTCCAAACAAAATGTTTCATTTACAAAGCCATAAAAAAATTAAAAATATTAACTCTGTTAAATTGTAAATTATATTTTTTAAAGCAGTAGATGTTATATCTATTTCAATGAGGCCTTAATTGATTCTTTTTAATAATAGAGGGACTAATTTAATCAAGTTTCTATAATAGCGGGACCTCTTAGATACATTCAACTATAAACACATTAAAAGATAAAAAATCCTCGTAATAACATAACTTTGTAAAAAATATAATATTGAAAACATCTCACTTTGAAGATAGTTTTGTTAATGGATTGGATTGGGTTAGTACAAGTTTTAAATCTTTGAGTTATTTTGGTTTGTGTGAATTTTAGGTGTACATTATTTCATATTAGAGTTATTTCAATTTCGATTTATTTTGGGTTTGTGTCATTTAGGATAAAGCTCAGGTTTTGCGTGTTGAATTATTTATGGATTTGGGTCCTTTCAGGTTATTTCAGCTTCAGGTCAATTTGGGTTCAAAATATTGAACTTTTTTATTGTTAAATTGAACATATTCAAGTAGAATGGATCGAATTTTCATATTTAAGTAAAATTTAATAGGAGAACAATTGCAAAACCCAACCCAAAATATTAGGTTCAAAAAATGGGTCTAGACAAAAAAATTAGACCAATTTAAAATATGGGCCTTGCTCAGGCTCAAGCATTCAAGACCCATGCTCGACTCAACTCGTTCTCTATGTTTGTAATATTTATTATATTATGAAATTTACAACACAAAAAAAAATTAAATCTATAGTAATATATGATACTAATAACATTAAAAATATTAAGATGTCTATATATAAAATTTTAGTAAATGCAAAAAAATATATAAAGCTATTAAATATTAAATATTAAATAAAAATAATATAAATATTTTTCAAAATAATTAAAATATAAGATGGGTAGGCTAGAGTAAAATATTAGGCTCATATTTTTTGCTAGGTTCAATTTGAACAAGTATAAAATATATCAATATCATGTTTAAACCCAGCCCAAACTCAGCCCGGCCCTCCTAGCCATCAACACCTCTAACCCCACCTAAAATTTACTAGATAGTTTATATCATATTTGATCTCCCTTGAAAAAAAATTTTGATTCTATAAGGTTACAATTATCATTAATTTTTGGGTAAACCACATTGTAGCCACTCAACTATTATTTTTTTTCTTTTTTGGTCACCAAACTATCTTGAATTTTCGAGTGTTTTTTTTTTACATTAGCCAGCTCGTGACAAATAATTACAAAATTAAATAGTTAGGCGGCCACTTTGTAAATTTTCATAGTTGAGTGACCAAAAACAATTTACTAATAGTTGAGTGGTCATTTTGTAACTTTCGATAATTGAGTGACTGAAAAAGAAACCATAGTTGGGTGAAGTCAATTGTAATTTACCCTTAACTTTTTGATGAAATGTATTAAAATTACTTTATTAACCCCGATTAAGATTAAATGACAAGATCTAGCTTGAATATTAGAGCACAAGTAATCAAAAGATTTAAACAAGCCTATTTCGAGGATGAATTTGCAATATATACATACACATAAATGTTTGCAGTAATTTACCAGGATGTTAAGCTTCCCATTAAACTCAGAAGAAACTGTGTTTAGTAGATTTTCTCTTTGAGCTTGATTCGAAACATCACACACTGAACCGGTAACTCGTAAACCCTTTGCCTTCCATTCGAGTAAGCAATCATTGAGCTCAGTTTCAGTTCGAGAACATGTATGCACAATCGCTCCGAATGCAGCTAATTCCTCTACGATTGCATGCCTGATCTGTTGAATATTGGCAATATCCCACATTAGGAAAAGATAGAAAGGGAGGGGGTTTGGTTTGTTATATATAGAACCCCTCCCCCTTTGGTTGTATCATCCCAAAATCTTCTCCTTTGTAATATTTCTAGAGGAAATATTAATTTGGTAGTGTCCGAGGACGTAAGCTAAATTGGCCGAACCTCGTTAAAACTCTGGTATTTTATTTCTTATTTGTTTGCTTTTATTTAATAGCTTTATGTTGGTTATATTTATTTAGTTATTATTGCTATAAATATCTAAGTGAGTTCTGTCTAGTTGTTGGGTTTTAAGCGGGACCATTGTGACCCCTCCAATTTAACTGGGAATTTTCTTAGTATAATTGTTGGCATAATAATTATCTAAATATTTCTGATAATATTGTTATTAATATTATCGTCGCTTCCGCAACAATTGGTATCCGAGCCAAGGTTTTGTAGTATGCTCTGTGTTTGCAGCTTAGTCTGATCTTACACATCAGAAACATTTCCTAAAGCTTGTGGGTATTCTGCATTTGGTGGCTATTAAGTAGAAGCTATGGCAAAAATGACAGAAGAAAAACCATCCATATCAACAACTTCCACTTCGTACATTTTGCCGAGGATTGGAACTGCAAATACGAGATTTGTAGTGGAAATTTTTGATGGAACAGGTCATTTCGGCATGTGGCAAAGTGAGCTTCTAGATGCCCTCTTTCAACAGGGTCTAGATATTGCCATTGAGGAAGAAAAACCAGAAGGGGTTGATGATAAAGAATGGAAGACCATCAACCGATTGGCATGTGGTACAATTCGATCATGTCTTTCCAGAGAGCAGAAGTATACATTCAGTAAAGAGACTTCTGCAAGTAAATTGTGGAAAGCATTGGAGGAGAAATTTCTGAAGAAGAACAGTCAAAATAAGTTACATATGAAGAAAAGACTGTTTCGTTTCAGTTATGTTCCTGGTACCACGATGAACGAGCACATTACCAATTTTAATCAGCTGGTGGCTGATTTGTTGAATTTGGATGTGACTTTTGAAGACGAAGACTTGGCGTTAATGTTGTTGGGATCGCTTCCTGAGGAGTTTGAGTACCTTGAAACTACTCTACTTCATGGAAAATCGGAAGTAACTTTCAATGAAGTAACTGCTGCATTGTATAGCTATGAACTACGCCGAAAGGATAAGTTGAAAGGTTCAGGTGAAGCAGCAGTGGAAGCATTGGTAACAAGAGGTCGTCAGCAAAGTCAGTCTAAGGGGAAGAGAAGAAAGTCCAAAGGTCGAGCTGTTGCCAAAGATGAATGTTCTTTTTGCAAAGAAAAAGGACATTGGAAGAAAGATTGTCCAAAATTGAAGAAAAAAGGGAAGACTCCGCAAGATGCAAATGTTGCAGAATGCAATAGTGAAGCAGAGTCAGACTTTTCTCTTAGTATGACATCTTCAACATTATATGCAGATGAGTGGATCATGGATTCTGGTTGTTCCTATCATATGTGTCCCATTCGGGAATGGTTTTTTGAATTTCAAAACTAGATGAAGGGGTTGTTTACATGGGTAATGATAACACATGTAAAATAGCCGGGATAGGTTCAATTAAACTGAGGAGTCATGATGGATCTACTAGAATTTTGCGGGATGTACGATATGTCCCAAAGTTGAAGAAGAATCTCATCTCTTTGGGGTCGTTAGAATCTAAAGGCCTAGTTGTGACAATACGAGATGGAGTTCTTAAAGCAACTTCAGGAGCATTGGTGATGTTGAAAGGCATAAGAAAGAACAATCTGTATTACTACCAAGGTAGTACAGTGGTCGGGACAACAGCAGCAGCAATTACGAGTACCAAGAAGGACGCTGAGGCAACACAGCTGTGGCATATGCGTTTGGGCCATGCTGGTGAAAAATCCTTGCAAACTCTAGCCAAGCAAGGATTATTGAAAGGTACAAAGACTTGCAAACTTGAATTTTGCGAGCATTGTGTTCTGGGAAAACAACGAAGGGTGAAATTTGGCACTGGGATTCACAATACTAAAGGTATTCTGGATTATGTGCATTCTGATGTATGGGGACCGTCCAAGACTCCATCACTTGGAGGAAGACGTTATTTTGTCACCTTTATTGATGATTTTTCCAGACGAGTTTGGGTGTTTCATATGAAGAACAAAGATGAGGTGCTTGAAGTTTTCCTTAAGTGGAAAACTAAAGTTGAAAATCAGACAGGAAGGAAGATTAAGGTTCTCCGATCAGACAACGGTGGAGAATATAAAAGCGATCCATTCCTGAAGATATGCCAAGATTGTGGCATAGTAAGGCACTTCACCGTAGGTGGAACACCGCAACAGAATGGGGTGGCAGAGCGTATGAATCGAACGCTTGTGGAGAAAGTTCGATGTATGTTATCTAATGCTGGATTAGATAGAAAGTTTTGGGCTGAGGCTGTGACGTACGCTCAACATCTCATCAATCATTTGCCATCATCTGCTATAAATGGCAAGACTCCTTTGGAGAAATGGTATGGAAAACCTGCTACTGATTATGACACCTTGCGCATTTTTGGTTCTATTGCATATTATCATGTGAAAGAATCAAAGTTAGATCCAAGAGCAAAGAAGGCTCTATTCATGGGCTTCAATGCTGGTGTTAAGGGATATCGTTTGTGGTGTCTAGAGGCAAAGAAGACGATAATCAGTAGGGATGTTACCTTTCATGAATCTGCCATGTTGAATAAGGTAAATCCAGAAGGAGTGAGTAGTACTTCACAGCAGGTGGAGTGTACTCCGCAGCAGGTGGAGTTTGAGCAGAGTGTGGTAATTCCAGCAAAAGGTACCACTAGTGATTCTTCATTGGCAGATGCAGAGTCAGATGAGGAAGAGGTTTCTACCCAAGAACCTCAACAGCAATCAGAGCCAATTGCAGTCAGAAGGCAGAGACGAGAAATTCAGAAACCTGCTCGTTTCACTGACATGGTAGCTTATGCACTTCCAGTTGTTGATAATATTCCATCCACTTACACCGAAGCCATTCAGAGTTTAGAGAATAATAGATGGTTAGGTGCAATGGAAGAGGAAATGCAATCTCTAGAGAAAAACAAGACGTGGAAGCTGGCACAACTACCAAAAGGGAAGAAGGCGATTGGTTGCAAATTTGAAGACACTATTGAAGTTTGTGTTATGAGAAGATGTTCGAAGATGTGGAATATCGCCAAGGTGGAGATTTGTTGAATATTGGCAATATCCCACATTAGGAAAAGATAGAAAGGGAGGGGGTTTGGTTTGTTATATATAGAACCCCTCCCCCTTTGGTTGTATCATCCCAAAATCTTCTCCTTTGTAATATTTCTAGAGGAAATATTAATTTGGTAGTGTCCGAGGACGTAAGCTAAATTGGCCGAACCTCGTTAAAACTCTGGTATTTTATTTCTTATTTGTTTGCTTTTATTTAATAGCTTTATGTTGGTTATATTTATTTAGTTATTATTGCTATAAATATCTAAGTGAGTTCTGTCTAGTTGTTGGGTTTTAAGCGGGACCATTGTGACCCCTCCAATTTAACTGGGAATTTTCTTAGTATAATTGTTGGCATAATAATTATCTAAATATTTCTGATAATATTGTTATTAATATTATCGTCGCTTCCGCAACATGATCATCATCGTATTAATTGCACAATACTTGGTTTGTCACATTGACATAAAAACAAACACGTTGAAGACAATAATAATAAAGGGAAAAAAAAGTAACCATTTCGTGTGGATTTCCACTAGATTCACATCAAATCTGTGTCTCAACACGAAAATAAGATTATCCCTTTAAGTGTGGTGTTGTGTTTTAGTTATTTTTCTCGTGTTATTTTTATGGGTAAATTATATTTAAGGTCATTAAACAATTAATAAGTTTACATTTTGATTATTGAATTTCAAAAGTTACAAAATAGTTAATGAACTATTCGAAAGTTTTCATTTTAAGTCACTAGGCTATTAAAATCGTTGTTATATGACTTTCTCTGTTCGAAAGTTTTTTTTCCCCTTTTATTCTACACTTCAGTTTTTTTTTTTTTATAAAACAACTTTAAACCTCAAGAATTTTAGATCGATTTAGATCTAATGTATGTTTTTCTATTCATTAATGGGTACTAATTCACATACCAGTCGACGAATTGTCGCTTAAAACTCGTTAGTCGATCTTTTAAAAAAAAAACTTAATAACCCAATAACAATAACCATTTTTTTATCTTTTTAAAATTAAATAATCAAAATGTAAAGTTATTAATTCTTTAGTCACATTAGGTATAGTTTACCCTATTTTTATCGAATAGGAAGAGGAAAGTACCCGATGCCTTTGGTACCACCGGTGACAAGTGCAGTCATGCCGTGAAGACTCCATCTTTTGTCTTTGCTACACCCCTCTGCTTCTCCCATTTTGCTTACTTTCTCACCTTCCTTTTTTATGGTGCTTCATATATATGTGTACATATATATATATGGATGGATGGATAATATGCTGTAAATCAGAATTGTTTTCAACCACAGAACGAGATTCATCATGTACCATTTATCTTCAAATCAAGGTTATATTCTGTCATTAGTCCCTGTATTTTGCAAAAGTTATGAATTTAATCCCTATACTTTTATATGATATTTTTAGCTCTTGCACTCTCCAAATTTTAATATTTCAGTCATTACCAAATAATAACTATTAAATTCATTAAGTAAAGTTATGCTATTTCTAAAATTCGATGTGCCAATATATATTATTATATGTGTAATGTCATGTCAATTTATCTACATAAAAATTCAGTTAGTAGATTAACGACTCTCATTTGTGTCAAGATTAAAATTGCAAAATACGAAAAGTGTAAGGACTTAGAAATACCCAATTGAAAAAAATAGACTAAATCTATAATTGTACGCATAATACATAACTAGTAATTGAATTTACTCATTAGCCATTAACGGTGGTAAGTAGCTTCAACATCCATAATTTAAGGGTAAATTACATCAGTAGTCATTTAATTATTAGTATTTTTTCTATCATCTAATTATGAAAAGTTATAAAATTGTTACTTAATAAATTTCATTTTTTGTTACCCAACCATGAAAAGATACAAAATGGTCTCCCAACCATTCAATTTTGTTTTTGTTTGTCGCCAACTAGCTGATAGTGGCGGCTTTTAAAATTGGCATAGTAACTATTTTAACCCTCAATATTTAAACATTGTGTCAATTTAGTCTTGATTCTAAAAAATCTACCCCTCAACATTTACACATTATGTAATTGGGTCTTTTTTACAAGTTCGATTTTTTTTGTGACCCTTTTACCTAAAAACCTAAAAAAATTTATCAGCTAAATTTGATTGAAAATTTACAAAAAAAAATGGAAACACTCAAAAATCCAAGATAATTTTCATTCTTTTAAAATTAATACTTAATGCCACAAAAAATTTTACATTTATCACTTAACCTTTCAAAAAAAGATAATTTAATCACTGAAATCAGAAAAAAAAACTTAATACATAATTTGGCACTTAAGTTTGACACTTTTTTCTAATGTGGTACATGTGTTGTTTTTTGGTCTAATTTGGTACATGTATTTGATAAAAGTTATACATTCTGGTACCTAAAGGTAAGAATGCTAATTTTTTTAGTGTTTAATTCAAGTTTTAGAATTGATTTGATTAAAATTCATAATTAGCTAATAATATTAACAATTAACTTTCACAAAATCAGTCCTATAACTTTAATTAAACCTCAATCATCGGACTATATTTAACAAATTAAATAAATTTACAACTAAAACTAAATTTACTCTATTAACAAAATTATGAAGAAAAACTAATAATATAAGCACTTTACTTTCCTCAAATCAATTCTAAAACCCGAATTAATCACTCAAATATTACATTAGAAAAAGAATATTGATCTCGAACACCAAATGATATATTAAGCTTTTCTTATTCATAAAAGAATGGTAATCGTTGGATCTTATAAGTCTGATTTGCGCAAAGAGTGCTTTAGAGGGAGAAAATCAATTAAATAATTATAAATCTTCTACTTTTTTTTGTTTTATTCAATGATGATGTGTCATATTATTATTTCACTAATGATGTATTAAATATTATTTTTGTGTATCTTTATTATTATAAAACTCCTAAATGAATTTGATATCACGAGTTAAAAACATACAAATCAAATCAACAAAAATCCAAAAGGAAAATTAAAATTCAAAATTAATGTTTTCTTGAGTGATGAAGTTGAGCCAAATGTTTCCTCTACTTGGAGAGGTTTATGAGATAGTGGCCTAGGGTTTTAAATGGGAAGGAGGGGATGGTTCAAATATTCGGTTCAAGTTCGATTTGTGGGCGGGACAACGACCGTTGAAGGATAAACAAAACATGAACCAATCGGAGGATGGTCTCCGATTATATCTCAAATGAGGGTTCGTGGTGGTGCCAATCCCTTGCATGAATAGAGAGGTTGTTAAAGACTCTTGTTGTTGGGGGTTGGAGACTTCTGGTAGATTTTTGGTAGGCTCAGCTTATTATATGCCAGCAAAAATGGAGTTCTATAGCAATAGTGACATGAGGTCCGGAGTGAATTCGTTTTTCATAGGGCTTGCTTAGCTAAAGCACTAACAGCATCATCAAATTAGCACTTTTTTATAATGATATATTGCATCTACAAACAATTATGTTAATACAATTTGAAAATAAATGTAAGTATTCATTACTTTAGATGTGACAATTGAATCAAAATCAAAGTTTCTTGTATACATATGAATCACAATTCAAGTTTCACGTGAATAATTACACCAAGTCAAAATTTATGTATTAAATTGCACATTAGACCAAAGCTCATATATAAACTACTTGATATTCATTCCAAAAATAATATTAAAGTTTGGGTTAAAGGGTGGCTATGAATCCTCTGTTGGTAATGCAAAGGGTTGGTGTAACCGCCCAATTTAGACCCTAATCGGAACTGTGGTTTTAGGACCACAAATCCGAGTCAGAAAAATATTTTAAAATTATTTTCTGTGTTTATTTTGTGTGAATTTATATTTGTGAAATTTTCGTGATTTAATTTTGTCGTTTAGGTGTCTGATTAAATAAAAGGACTTAATCGCGTAAATTCAAAATTTGATGGTTTTAAGTATAAGGGTCAAATTGATGTTGGCTTATTGAGTGGGAGACCTTAAGTTGTAAATAGGCCATTATTAAAATGGGTGAACGGTAATGGACAATAATAAGTGAAAATAAAATGTTTAAAACTAAGGTTAAAAAGGTAAAATAATGTTAAGTTATTATATAACATATAACATAAAAATATATTAAGTTATGTTCATATATCAACATCCACCGAAACCATAAATAAGAAAGAAAAAGAAAAAGAACTAGGGTTCGGCCATTTTGCAAGCTAAATTCAAGATCAAGAACAAAGGAAATCAAACTTGGATCGGGGAAAAACAAAAATAGTCGAATAGCCGATTTGTAACATCCGTCGATATCCGAGGTAAGTCTTTAAGCAGTTAAACATGGTTTATTTTGAACATAGAATGATTTACTATGATGATTCAAAATTTTTTAATGTATTAGTATGTTAGCCGAATGAGAAATATTGATGAATCAATGTGATTGAGTTGTATTTGAATGACATCAAAACATCTGGAAGTGTGTATGTGTTACATGGGTTATTGTACAATTCGATATATGAAATGTTGTGGAATGAGTTTATATTTGTGATATTCGGGCTTTGAGCCTAGCAAGCCTTGTGCTGGTGACTTTGATCGGGCTTTGTGCCTAGCAGGCTTAGTGCCGGTGAATAAATATCAGACCTTGGGTCTAGCAGGCTTTGTGCCGGTGTGTGATTCAGGCTTATGCCTAGCAGGTTTTATACCGGTGATTTATTTTAAGTCTATGTCTATAAGACTTCACATTGATGTGGAAAGTGAGCAAGTAAGTTGATCTAAATGACTTTTATATTTGGCCACATAAGCATGTACATGTGAGGTCATATTGAGTTTGTATATTCGGCTGCTTGTGAAGTTATATTGAACTTGTATATTCAATTTCATATGAGGTTATATTGAATTTGTATATTCGGCCATATGAGATATTTTATTGAACTTGAACATAGGTTACATGTGATGACAATTTGAACTTATATATTCGGCCATATGAGATAATATAATGAACCTTGTGTATTTGGCTATATAGGTAAGTTTTTATGAGATGATATATTGGATCTTATATATTTTCGATTATATAGGTAAGTATTTATGTGGTGTTATTATTGACCTTGAACATTCGACCAAGTTAACTTATTTGAGTTAAAGTATAACTTTAATGGTACGATTCGGCTTGTATGAAATGATTTGATTATTTACTTGAGTTGTTTAAATTGCTTAAGGCTTACTAAGCTAAGTTGGCTTACTCTATGTGTGTTTTTGTTACTCTGTTTTATAGATTTTGGTTGTAAGTTTCAAGCTCAGAGATCGTGATCGAAGTCATCCACACTATCGTCAACTTTCGGTATTATTAAAAGTTTATTTTGAAACTTATGGCATGTATAGGCTAATATGTATTTTGTTCAACTTTGAATGTGTATATATATCGAGCCATGCGAATATGGCTTATCTTTAAAGTTTGAATTATGTTTGGCAATGGTTTATCTCATTTTGATTTTAATGTTATGTGAAATGAATGAAAAGTATATGTGATTAGTGTTTTATGATTTAGAAATAGCTTGAAAATGATTATTGGATTTGGTTGTACTTAATAAATTGGTCATGGTATGTATAAATGTGGTTAGTCAATTCGGTTATGGTACATGTTTGGTTAATTATAAATGTGAATTCGTATACTAAGCTTGTTTAACGCATATTTTGAATGACATGATATAGGATATGTTTTGTGTTAATGAATAGAATTTAGTTTGGTTTGCATGTAAGTGTATATGTATTTAAAGTGATTAACTGTTTAATATAGATTGTAAGTGAGAAAAAGATATCTACCAAATGAATAGTGATTCGAGTAATAATGTACTATGGGAGTTATATGAATTTTTAATAAGATGTTAATTATATATATTTATATACATGTACATGTTGTGTATTCGATGAAGCTTGACATAATGGTTTGGTTTATAATGAAAGTATTTGCGTTTGAATATATTTGCTAATGAATAAATGATTTGTGATAAATATTATTCAATTGAAGATATGCGTATGATTATTGGGTTGGAATTATGTTTGTTTGAATGCCATGGATATGGTTTAAATTTGAGGTATGATTCGTAATGACAATGTGATTAATAGTGCATGTATTATATTTAATTAGCCATGTGCTTAATATGTATGAATATGACTTGCATGAATATGTGAATGTTTGGGATTATGTTTTTATTCAGTAATGCCTCATAATCTTAATCTGGCGACGGATACGGGTTAGGGGTGTTACAGTTGGTGTTAGTGGGTATATCCCATATTGGTTAAATACAAGCTATTAAGAGTTTTTTTATAATTGTACTTCTTACTCTTATTGAGCAATTGGGCCATAGGCTTATCACATTTTTTTTCAAGAGTCTTATTTTTTCCACATAGTTACTGTCCGAAAAATCTAGGAATTTTTGGTTGTTCGGACGAAAATAGTGGGGGTAGTTTCAGTGCTTTTTTTTACTTCTTTGCCCCTGCCTTTTTATTATTTTCCCCTTATGTTAACATTCCTCTCCTCCGCTTTCTGTTTGCGATTTCTTTATAAATTGTCTTTTTTTTTTCCTTAATCACTTTAGAGAAAATTATGTCCACGAGTTTGGGTTTTAAGCGGGATCGACTATGACCCCTCCAAACTTTCCTACGAATTGTTCCTACCATAATTTCCTGATAAGAGCAACACTAATCAAGTTCCATCTTCCATATTCGAGTGTACGAATATCGAAGGACTGTGTTAACCTTGGAGGATGAGATCCGTTACATGATTACACCGATCAGGGTGAATTTGTTTCTAAGACGATAGATTTACCACGATGCAATAATTTTTTATTTCATATTTCTTTATTTATTTTCCAGTAAGTGCTAACAGATTTGTTTTGCAATAACTTATTTCCAACATCCTCTTGCTCATTGCCCAAACAGGTCTTATACATCACAATTTACAAACTACGTACACATTTGAGTTGGCTCGTGGCTCATAGCTCGTGGTGTTTTGTAATTTGATTTGGAAAACAGAGGCCATTCACAGTGATCCCACCATCAACAAAAATAAGCTGCCCTGTTACATATGAAGCCGCCGGTAGGCACAAGAAAGCAACCATAGCCGACACTTCCTTCGGCTCGCCAGCCCGTCCTAATGGTGTTCGACTTATGATTGCATTTATTCCTTCTTTATCTTTAGAAAACTGCAAAAATAATATATCAATGTATCTATTATGTCTATAGTTGTCTAGTTATGATCAAAACTAAATGTTGAGTCCTAATAAATGTAACACAAAGTTATTTGGATTTGATTAGAAATAAGTTCAAAATCTTTTTTATCATTATCGAGTCAAACTATCGAGCCCGCTAATTTGAATATCTTAATTATTTAAAAGTTTAATCAAGTTTTTAGGGTAAATTGCACCCAAAGTCACTAAACTATAGTAAGTTTACGTTTTAGTCACCCAACTTAAAAAAGTTACAAAATGATCACTAAACTATTCAAAAGTTTTTATTTTAGTCACTGGGCTGTTAAAATAGTTGTTGTATAGGTTTCTCTGTTTGCGCCGCTTGCACCAATCGAAAGTTCTCCTTCCCCTTCTTTTCTACAATTCAACTTTTTTTTTTTGCCATGAAACAGCTTTGAAAATCACGAATCTACAAACCAAAATCCAAACAACTTTCTTCTCCGATCTCCGACACTGACTGCTAGATCGACTTGGATCCAAGGTATGTTCTTCTACTCATCAATGGGTACTGACCCACTGTACCAATCATCAAATCGTCGCTTGGAGCTTCTTAGCCGATTTTTTTTGTAAAAAAAAAACTTAACAACCTCTTGACTTATATCAAATTTTTTAATAGTTTAGTAACTTAAATGAAAACTTTCAAATAGTTTAATGACCATTTTGTAACTCTTTGAAGTTGAGTGACCAAAACGTAAATTTACTAATTTTTTAATGACCTTGGGTGTAGTTTACCCTTTTTTTTTAATTATTAGTAATTGAAAAATTTCAATCCAATCTTGAGCTTCTAACATTAATTATAGATTTTGTTTCAATAATATTTCAATGACTTAGAAAAAAAAGAGAATTACATAGTTTGAATTCAAGAATAAGAATCGAGTCCATTTCATATTAGGTGAACAAGTCTAATCAAGTAAGTTCGAGTAAACTTGAAAAATGAAATTTAATCAAGCTCGAATCGGGTTTTGAAATTTCAGTTGAACTCAAGCTCCTTACGGCACGAGTTCGTTCAAGACCGATTACAAGTTTATTGGGACGGAGGGAGTGTAAAAGATAAGCATAAGGAAGAGTTTCTTACACGTTGAGAGAGGGGAGTTTTGATGAGTGCTGGTGCAATGGTATTAACTCTAATATTATCTCCTGCCCAGTCACAAGCTAAGAATTTCGAAAGATGATCCATGGCCACTGCAACAAAATCAGACAATTTTAGAGGGGCTAAAGTACAAATTTTCCATTTGAAAGGGCCAAGGCTTTACTTACCACCTGCTTATATCTGTGGTTAATTGTATTGAACATTCTCAAATTATCACTAAGATTTTAAATTGGTCTTTGAACAAAAAAAATATTTTAATTGAGTTTTCAAAGTATTAGTATTATATTAATCAAGTCTTTTCGTCAGTTTGGCTATCAATTTAGGCATTAAATAATAGCTCAGATCTGACATGGTGCATATTTAAAACATATGAATCAAATTGGAAACACATTAGATTCAAGTTGTTTGCACATAATTAAAATTGAACCATACGTTTTAAATATGCTCTACACTATATTTGAGCTGGCAATTAACACCCAAGCTACTAGTTAGGTTGTCAGAAGGACCTTATTGATATGATAGTGATATTTTAAAGACTCGAAAAGAAAGTTTTGAAGTTCTAGGGCCAATTTAAAATCTAGAGTACAATTTGAGTACACCTTGAACTTGATAACACTCCAACTTTGGTCTCTAAACTTTTTTTTGGTCCATATTAGTCCCTAAACATGACATCTTTCCTCAATCTAGTCCTCAAACTTGGATTTTGTTAGGGCATGATGGTGTGGAACTCTAATATTGGTCCCTAAACTTGTAGCTTTAAGATTTTATACAATTTTTTAATTTTCTTAGGTGATGACATGACACAATCTTAAAGTCGTACATTATCACACCTTAATTGAACTAAGTTCATGGACCAAATAAGAAAAAAAGATTACTAAGTTTTGGGACTAATGTGGACCAAAAAAGTTTCAAGGACCAAATTGAAAAATACCAAGTTCAAAGGCTAAATATTGCTTTATCCCAAAAAAATAAATAAAACACAATATGTAAAAAAATAATTTCGTAAATATAAAACGTGTAGAATATTACCTTTGTTGACTCCATATATAGACGTATTAAATACAGGTAATGTACCAGCAATAGAAGAAATAAACACAACGCTTGCAGCGGCGGAAGCTTTCAGAAGGGGATGTGCCAATACACTAATGTTATAAGCAGATTCGAAGTTGGTGCTCGTCAAAAATGAAACATCTTCCGCCGTGTAATCTGTCACCATTTTCCCTATATTCGTTCCCACGTTATTTATCTGCAAATTTTACGAGTTCAATTCAAATCCAAATTTTTATTAATTTTATATAAACATAGGTTAAATTCCATGGGAGGTCCCTGCATAATTGTGACTAGATTAATTTAGTCCTATTATTAAATGGATTAATTTAGTCCCTTTAGTACAAAAAGAATTCATTTGCACTTCAATTCCAAACAAAATGTTTCATTTACAAAACCATAAAAAAATTAAAAATATTAAATCTGTTAAATTGTAAATTATATTTTTTAAAACAGTAGATGTTATATCTATTTCAATTAGGCCTTAATTGATTCTTTTTTAATAATATAGGGTCTAAATTGATCCATTTAATAGTAGAGGGACTAATTTAATCAAGTTCCTATAATAGTGGGACCTCTTAGATACATTCAACTATAAATATATTAAAAAATCAAAAATCCTCCTAATAACATAACTTTGTAAAAGAATAATTTTGAAAACATCTCACTTTCAAGATAGTTTTGTTAATTGATTGGATTGGGTTAGTACAAGCTTTAAATTTTTGAGTTATTTTGGTTTGTGTGAATTTTAGTTGTACATTATTTCATATTAGAGTTATTTCAATTTTGATTTATTTTCGGTTTGTGTCATTTAAGGAAAAAGCTCGGGTTTTGTGTGTTGAATCATTATGGATTTGGGTCCTTTTAGGTTATTTTAGCTTCAGGTCAATTTGGCTTCAAAGTGTTGAATTTTTTTATTGTTAAATTGAACATATTCAAGTAGAATAGATCGAATTTTCATATTTAAGTAAAATTTGATGGGACTATAATTGCAAAACCCAACCCAAAATATTATGACCAAAAAATGGGTCTAGACAAAAAAATTAGACCTATTTAAAATATGGGCCTTGCTCAAGCTCAAGCATTCAAGACGCGTGCTCAACTCAACTCATTATCTATGTTTGTAATATTTATTATATTATGAAATTTACAACACAAAAAGAAATAAATCTATAGTAATATATAATACTAAAAACATTAAAAATATTAAGATGTTTATATATAAAATTTTATTAAATGCAAAAAAATAAAACTATTAAATATTAAATAAAAATAATATAAATATTTTTCAAAATGATTAAAATATAATATGAGCATGTTAGGGTAAAATTTTAGGCCCATATTTTTTTGCTAGGTTCGATTTGAACAAGTATAAAATATATCAATATCATGTTTAAGCCCAGCCCAAACTCAACCCGACCCTCCCAGCCATCAACACCTCTAACCTTACCCACAATTTACTTGATGGTGTATATTATATTTGATCTCCCTTGAAAAAAAAATTGATTCTATAAGGTTACAATTATCATTAATTTTTGGGTAAACTATACTGTAGCCACTCAACTATTATTTTTTTTCTTTTTTGGTCACCAAACTATCTTGAATTTTCTGAGTGTTTTTACTTTTACGCTAGCTAGCTAGTGACAAATAATCACAAAATTAAATAGTTAGGTGACCATTTTGTAACTTTTCATTGTTGAGTGACTAAAAAAAATTTACTAATAGTTGGATGGTCATTTTGTAACTTTTTATAATTGAGTGACCGAAAAAGAAATCATAGTTGGGTGAAGTCAATTGTAATTTACCCTGAACTTTTTGATGAAATGGATTAAAATTACTTTATTAACCCCAATTAAGATTAAATGACAAGATCTAGCTTGAATATTAGAGCACAAGTAATCAAAAGATTTAAACAAGCCTATCTCGAGGATGAATTTGCAATATATACATACACATAAATATTTGCAGTAATTTACCAGGATGTTAAGCTTCCCATTAAACTCAGAAGAAACCGTGTTTAGTAGATTTTCCCTTTGAGCTTGATTCGAAACATCACACACTGAACCAGTAACTCGTAAACCCTTTGCCTTCCATTCGAGTAAGCAATCATTGAGCTCAGTTTCAGTTCGAGAACATGTATGCACAATCGCTCCGAATGCAGCTAATTCCTCTACGATTGCATTCCTGATCATCATCGTATTAATTGCACTATACTTGGTTTGTCACATTCACATAAAAACAAACACGTTGAAGACAAAAATAATAACGAAAAAAAAAAGAGTAACCATTTCGTGTGGATTTCCACTAGATTCTCATCAAATCTGTCTCAACCAGAAAATAAGATTATCCCTTTTAAGTGTGTTGTTGTGTTTTAGTTATTTTTCTCTTATTTTTATGAGTAAATTATATTTAACGTAATTAAATCATTAGTAAGTTTACATTTTAATTACTGAATTTCAAAAGTTACAAAATGGTTAATGAATTATTCGAAAGTTTCCATTTTAAGTTACTAGGCTATTAAAATCGTTGTTATATGACATTCTCTTTTCGCATTGCCTATATCATTCGAAAACTTTTTTTCCCCTTTTATTCTACAGTTCAATTTTTTTATATAAAACAACTTTAAATGTCACGAATTTTAAATCGACTTGGATTCAATGTATGTTTTTCTCCTCATTAATAGATACTGATCCACATACCAATTGACAAATTGTCACTTAAAACTCGATAATCGAACTTTAAAAAAACCTAATGACCCAAAAATAATAATGAACTTTTAACTTTTTAAAATTAAATAATCAAAATGTAAATTTATTAATAGTTTTGTCAGGTATAATTTACCCTATTTTTATCTAACAGGAAAGGAAAGTACCCGATGCCTTTGGTACCACCGGTGACAAGTGCAGTCATGCCTTGAAGACTCCATCTTTTGTCTTTGCTACACCCCTCTGCTTCTCCCATTTTGCTTACTTTCTCACCTTCCTTTTTTATGGTGCTTCATATATATGTGTACATATATATATATATGGATGGATGGATAATATGCTGTAAATCAGAATTGTTTTCAACCACAGAACGAGATTCATCATGTACCATTTATCTTCAAATCAAGGTTATATTCTGTCATTAGTCCCTGTATTTTGCAAAAGTTATGAATTTAATCCCTATACTTTTATATGATCATTTTTAGCTCTTTTACTCTCCAAATTTTAATATTTTTTCAGTCCTTACCAAATAGTAACTATTATATTCATCAAGTAAAGTTATGCTATTTCTAAAATTCAATGAGTCAAAATATATTATCATATGTGTAATGTCATGTCAGTTTATTATATCTACATAAAAATCTAGTTAGTGTATTAACGACTCTCATTTGTGTCAAGATTAAAATTTCAAAATATGAAAAGAATAAGGGCTTAGAAAGACCCAACTAAAGAAAATAAACTAAATCTATGACTGTACGCATAGTACATAACCAGTAATTGAATTTAATCAAACAAATTTAAGTGCTATTATTTTGATCAAAACTAAAAATGATCGATTCGAAAAATGCAGGGACTAAATTGTTTTATAGATAAGAAAGGCTACTCACCACCCTTGGTTTTTCAAATTGTTAATAATGGTGTCCACTGGTAATGACTAATAAGTAAAGTATCAAAGTTCTTGTCGTACACGTTTCAAAGTTTCATTAACAGTGGTAAGTAGCTTTAACATCGATAAATTAAGGGTAAATTACATAATTATTAGTATTTTTTCTATCATTTAATTATGAAAAGTTACAAAATTATTATTTAGTAAATTTCATTTTTTGTTACCCAACCATGAAAATATACAAAATGATCACCTAACCATTCATTTTTTTTTGTCACCAACTAGCTAATGGTGGTGGCTTTTAAAATTGGCATAGTAACTATTTTAACCCTTAATATTTATACATTGAGTTAATTTAGTCTTGATTTTAAAAAATCTAACTCTCAACATTTACACATTATGTAATTTAGTCTTTTTTACAAGTTTGATTTTTTTTTGTGACTCTTTTACTTGAAAAGCTAAAAAAAATTATCGGTTAAATTTGATTGAAAATTTACAAAAAAAAAATATGGAAACACCCAAAAATCCAATATAGTAATATTCATTCTTTTAAAATTAATACTCAATGTCACAAAAAAATTGCATTAATCGCTTAATACATAATTTGGTACTTAAGTTTGATATTTTTTTCTAATGTGGTACCTGTGTTGTTTTTTTGTTTAATTTGGTACATGAATTTGACAAAAGTTATACATTTTGGTACCTGAAGGTAACAATGTTAATTTTTTTTAGTGTTTAATTCAGGTTTTAGAATTAATTTGACTAAAATTCATAATTAGCTAATAATATCAACAATTAACTTTCGTAAATCAATCCTAAAACTTTAATTAAACCACAGTCATCGGACTGTATTTGACAAAATATATGCAAAATTAAATAAATTTACAACTAAAACTAAATTTACTCTAACAAAATCATGAAGAAAAACTAATAATATAAGCACTTAACTTTCCTTAAATCAATTCTAAAATCCGAATTAAACACTAAAAAATTAACACCATTACCTTTGGGTATCAAAATATATAATTTTTGTCAAATACAAGTACCAGATTAGATAAAAAAATATAACACAAATATTATATTAAAAAAAGAATACCGATCTTGAATACCAAATGATAGATTAAGCCTTTCTTATCCATAAAAGAGTTGTTACCGTTGGATCTTATAAGCCTGATTTGCAGCAAAGCGTGCTTAGAGGGAGAAAAATCGATTAAATAATTATAAATCTTCTACTATTTTTTTGTTTTATTCAATGATGATGTGTCGTATTATTATTCAATAACGATGTATTAAATATTATTTTTGTGTATCTTTAATATTATAAAACTTCTAAATGAATTTGATATCACGAGTTAAAAAATATATAAATTGAATCAACAAAAGAATCCAAAAAGAAAATTAAAATTCAAAATTAATGTTTTAAACTAATTTGAAATTTACTCTATGTGTGTGGATGATATACAACCATGCATGCACATAGTGATAGTGTACGTGTGTGTGGATGATATGCTGAATATCATTTTTCATTTTAAAGAAATTAATGGTCGGTAGGGGTGGCCCCATATATTCCTAAAGTAGAAAATTTTCCATTAGGGTTAATTTGTAATTAATAAAATTTTAAATTAATAATGGTAAAAATTATATCTTAGTCTTCTTAAAAATATAAAGAAAATTAATTTAATCCTTTAAAAATATAAAGATATAAACTATTAAAATGATAAATTATTTTTACTATCATAAAAATATATAATTTAATTTCACCCCTATTTTCTCAATCCATTTTGATTAATATTTATTTCCGCAATTCACAGTAATTTTTTTCCTTTTTATCAATTATATATATATATATATTAAAAGCTACTATTTTTAAAGCTATATTTTTTAACCACTCACATAGTGGGTGTATGAAATAATTTGTGGATTTTGTCCAATAAAAAAATGTATTATAGAGGTAAAAGTATCATGGGTGCTTCAGTATTAGGAATTAAATTACATTTTTTCTTTTTATTCAAAAATGGATAAATTAAATTTTGTGCGTTGATCAAAGAACAAGTCCTTTCTGTTAAAATTTTTGTCTATTTGTACTATTAAAAACTAACATAGCTGACAAAATAACTAGACAATAACATGTGGCATGCTATGTGTACCTCATGTTGACATATAGGGATATGTTTTTAACAATAGAAATAGATGAAACTTTTAACAAAATGACAAGTTTGATCTAATGCATAGGGATTAATCTATCTATTTATTGAGTAGAGGAGGCAAAATGCAATCCAACTCCTGATATAGGGGCATCTATGATGCTTTTACTCATTGTGGATTTTGCAAGTTGGTTGGATGTTTCAATAATTTTGAAAGATTTAGCTCAATTGACGTGGTTGTTATTGTTGCAATAACTTGGAGGATGTGAAATCAAGTGCGCTAAAGCATGTCATTCTCCCAGTTACACTAGATTATGGTAAATACTCACGATGTTGGTAAAAAAATTTATATAAAATGTATTAATAAAAAAATTCATAAAAAATTCAATGAGATATTGGTTGAAATGATAAATTTGAGGTTTGGAGAAAATCCGTGTCTTAAGTTGAACACTAGTTTTTAACAATATAAATAGACGGAATTTTAATAGAAATTACTCTTTGATTTAATGTTTAGGACTAATTTGCTCATTTTTAAAAAATATTAAATATTATTCTAAAAAAAAGAAATATCAAACATTATATGAATTCAATCTCATTTGTTTCTTATTTCTAAAAAAAAGAAATATCAAACATTATATGAATTCAATCTCATTTGTTTCTTATTTTTTCTTTTTCTAATTCTAATCTAATTGCAACAAGCAATGCTTCAAAGGAAAAAAAAATGGTTAAGTCGATTAATCGACTGACATTAAGTCAGTTAGGTCAATTTTGATAATCTAAAAAGGTTGATTCAAATTTTTTTTATTATGGTTATTTTGGAATTGAATGGTAAACGTTGTATTATTTGTTAAACAATAAATATTAACTCTATTATAATATAACATTATTTGATCCGATAACATGGCTCATGGTGTTTCCTAATTTGCTTTGGAAAGTAGATGCCATTCACTGTCATCCCACCATCAACACAAATAAGTTGCCCTGTTACATAGGAAGCTGCCGGTAGGCACAGGAAAGCCACCATTGCCGACACTTCCTCTGGCTTTCCGAACCGAGCTAATGGTGTTCGGCTCATGGTTGTCTCTAATAATTCTTTATTACCTTCAAAATACTGCAAAAGAAAAAGGAAAAGGAAAAAAGTACAATAAAATTTTATCAGTGTATATATTATGTCCATTTCAACTCGAAAAAAAATTAATTCTTTTCAATTATTATTGAGTCGAGCTGATTTGAATATCTTCAAGGGTGGGAGGGGGGCGGGTCAGGAATTAAGTTCGGGGGCAAAGTTAGAAAATTTTTTTAGGGGTGTCGAAATTATATTGTAATTTTTACGATAATAAAAATACAATTTCATCATTTTAATAGCATATATCTTTATAATTTTTAAAAGATCAAATCAATTTTTTATTATTTTTAGAGGTCAAAGTGCAATTTTATCACTACTAATTTAAAATTTTATAAATTATAAACAACCTAAAACTGTAATTTTCATTTTAGGGGAAGGTGCCCCCAGCTCCACCCTTGAATGTATTAATGCTCGACTCAAGTATACAAGTTTAATAAGCTCTTCATTTGTTTTATATTTTAGCTAGCAACCGATAAATCTTAATTCGAACTCGAACTCGAGCTTGAGCATAAATACTTGAATTTGAATTCAAGTATAGGAATCAAACAAATTTCTAACAAAATGAACAAAGTCTAATCAAGCAAATTCGGATATTTATCTCGAATTTAAGTTTAAACTTTAAAAACAAAATTCAATCCAATTCAAATCAAATTTTAAATTTTAAATCAAACTCAAGCTTCATACTAGTAAAAAATATAAAAGGTAAACATAAGGAAGAGCATTACAGGTAAAGTGTGGGGAGTTTTGATCACCCCCGGGGTGACAATATTAACCCTAATATTATCTCTTGCCCAATCACATGCCAAGAATTTTGCAATTTGGTTCATGGCCCCTACAACAAAATCACACAATTTTATACTTATATATACACATATACATGTATTTATACAAAAATAATAGGGTTAATCGTATCAAACATCTTCAAATTATCACCTATATTTTAAATTGATTTCTAAACTTCGAAATGTTTTAGCTTAATCCTCGAATTAGTACTTCAGATTCTAGTTATCTACGTAGTGGGTATATATCTGTTTACAATTTCATTAATGTGTTTTAAATAAGCTTCGTGTTTGATTTGAACTAGCATTTGATGCTCAAGTTAATGGCGAAATTGAAGGAATACCAGATTAATAAATCTCACAAATATATATAATATGAATAGAACCTAGGAAATGTTACCTTTGTTGGCTCCATATATAGGCATAAGATATGCAGGTGTTATACCAGCAATTGAAGAAATAAACACAATGCTTCCAGCACCTGAAGCTATCAAAAGGGGATGTGCCAATACACTGATGTTATAAGCCGATTCGAAGTTGGTGCTCGTCAAAAACGAAACATCTTCCGTCGTGTAATCCATCACCGTTTTCGCTATATTCGTCCCCACATTATTTATCTGCAAATTTTACTCACCGTCACAATTCAGATATGTTGATGCATAGCTTACAGTGTGTATTGCAGTGCGGTTTCAGGTGTTCGACACATCTCTTTTCACACTTTGAAGCAGCAAAACTACAATTGTATATATATGTTTATTCATTTAATGAGTGTAGGAAGAGCTTTCAGTAAGAAAGTTTCATTAGATAGAGTTCATATTAAATGTACTTAGGTTAGGTTGCAATTATCCGAAAGTTAGGATAGTTGAGATTTAGTAGTGACATTTTTCTCTGGGCAAGACTCTTGCAAACGTATAATTGCACAACTCTGAGATTAAGCAGTGCTCACATCATGTATCACATCTCACTACCAAACTTTGGATTTATCAAGGTCCATCTAGTTTTTAACCGATTCGTAATAGTGTCGAAAACCGATTCGAGCAGACTTGTGCTGATTCGAATTGGGATTTTTATGTATAGAAACCAGGTTGAATTTGATTTAATTTAAGCCTTAAACATCTTACTCTTGTGGTAGATCTCTTAATTGAATGTATTGGGTTAGTTTTACATCGGGTCAATATCGATCAGATTAATTTGATATTTTTCAAGTTAAGATCGTTTCGACTTCGATTTATTATGGATTGAAGTCGTTTGAGAGAATCGGATCATTTTGGGTTCTAATCACTCTAGGTGTAGACCATTTTGGGTTATTTATTGTGTCGCTTTGATCTCCGATTAGTTTGGATTTGGATTTTTGATATTTTTTTAATGGTTAAATTGGATTGGTTTAGGTTGAACAGATCGGATTTTCGATTTCGAAGTTGAAAGCCTATCTCGAGGATTAATTTGCGATATTTATCTAAAACATAACTTGATCTTTCATTTGTTAAATATTAATAGTAATTTACCAGGATGTTAAGCTTCCCATTGAACTGAGAAGAAACAGTGTTTAATAGATTCTCCCTTTGAGCTTGATTCGAAACATCACACACCGAACCTGTAACTCGAAAACCCTTTGCTTTCCATTCGAGTAAGCAATCGTTGAGCTCGGTTTCAGTTCGAGAGCATGTATGTACAATTGCTCCAAGTCCAGCTAATTCCTCCACAATTGCATGCCTGATCATATTGACATAAAAACAAACACGTTGAAGACAATATGAAAAACAACAACCTTTCACGTGTATTTCCACTAAATTCATATCAAATCACGTAAATGAGACAACTCATTTCATGTCGCGTCGTGTTTTAATTATTTTTCACCAATTTTTATCAAATAAAGAGAGGAAATTACCCGATGCCTTTGGTACCACCGGTGACAAGTGCAGTCATGCCTTGAAGACTCCATCTTTTGTGTTTGCTACACCCCTCTGTTTCACCCATTTTGCTGCTCAGCTTCTTCCTTTCTTGTCCGTATCGCAACTGATATATATAGACATATATTCACACAGGGAAGAAACCAGAAAATTACTTTAGAGTCAAAGATAATCATAAATTTTCAGAGTATAAATTTACCATTTTTGGGAGCCAATGCGGTCCAATATATCTATTATATCGTTCTAAAATATGACATATATTAATACTTATTAAACGATTAATCAAATTCAACATGCATTATCCATAATTAGAATGTTAAAATATTAAACACCGGTATTAGTGATGAAGGGCAGAACCGAAAAGTTTTCTAGTTTAAAAGGTCATAAATTTTAAAACGTAGTATTAAATTATAAAATATTTTAAAGGAATAAAATTTAATTTTAATATTATAAAAATATGATTTTAAATTTTCTAAAAGGACTAAATTAAAAAATTTATCATATTTGAAGGCTGCACCTTGTATCTAAATGAAAGTAGATAGTTTTTGAAATTACTAAATTATGTTTCAATAAATAGACAAAATCATATCAATACTAAAATACCTTTTGATTAAATTGATATTTTTCTTTTATTTTAGTTGAATTTCACAATGTGTAGACTTTTTTTTATTATTTATTTTAATGTAATTTGATTCTTTATTTTTTAAGGGGTTGAAATTATATTGTATATTTTTACGATAGTAAAAATGTAATTTTACCATTTTAATAGTCTATATCTTTATAATTTTTAAAAATTTATCATTTCTAGGGGGTCAATGTGTAATTTTACCATTACTAATTTAAACTTTTATAAATTATAAAGAGACCTAAATGGAAAATTTTCTATTTTAAAAGAATGAGAAAAAGATGAAGATTATTATTTTGGATTTTTTGGTATTTCCATTTCAATCAAACTTAGCTAATATATATATATTAAATAATTTAGGTAAAGGGGCTACAAAGAAAAGCAATATGGCAAAAAAGAAAGATCAAATTACACAAGGTGTAAATTCTTAGGGTTAAATTTTTAAAATTAAGACTAAATTGACACTATGTATAAATGTTGAGGGTTAAAATTATTATTATACTTATTTTTAAAAATTACCATCATTTTCAAAAAGACTAAATCAAGAAAATATAGTGTATAATAAGCAAAACAAAATTCTCGTTTTAAGGGGTTAAAGCCCCTCCCTTATCCATATATAAGTGTGTGGATGATATGCAACGGTCCATATTGTAGGTGTTTTATTATATGATATGTTGTTTTCAGCCATTGAAATTGAAGCCAACCTACTCACCATAAATGGCTAGTGTTTGGTACATATTATTGTCGAGATAAATTCGCATTCAGTATTATTAAGAGTTGGGTGTAGTAGTAAAGTATATTATACTTTTAAGGGAAGATGCAAATTCGAATATTGGATATGACTCTCTTAAAAAGGATAATCACAAACCTCGAACATGAACCGTAAAATAAAATAAAAAAAATCAATCTTGAGCCATTTAAGTTTCATTTTGATTAAAATTTTAATCATTTTGGTGTATTTTCCGTCAATGTTGATTTGTATGATGCAATCAAGCTTGAATAAGTTGATACATAATTTTGATACTTTAAGTGTAATTTTTAATTTTTATTTTTAATTTATCCAATTAAAACTATTTCTTAATTTTATCATTTCTCAATCAAAGATATTATTAAAGAAAGAGTAACTTATACAAATGGTCACCCAACTATGCCCGCATTGTTGTTTTGGTCACCTAACTTTAATATTTTCAATTTAGGCACTAACGTTTGAATCCGTTCCTTTTTTGGTCACCCACCATTAAATTGATAACGGAAAGTCTTTTTGTAATTTTTATAATATCACATTTAATCATCAATACTTACTTATTCTATCAATTTGGTCTCAATTCTAAATAATTCAACAAATATAACCCTTCATATTTACAAATTTTATCCATTTGATCCTCAAACTTCCTAACTAAAGCTTTCAGGTTTTAAAACAGAGGCACTCTACATCTATTAATTGTTTTATTTATGGTTGAAATTATTCAATTCGGTATATAACCCTTTTTTATATTTTTTATTTAGTGCTAGAAATTAACTAAACACCATTAAAAATAATAGAAAATATAATTTGAAAAATATAATATACAATAAATCTATATAAATAATTTAATATTTTTAAAAAATAATATTCCACTCTGGCTAGCATAATTGTAGTTTTTAATTAATTTGGTAAATGATTTAACACTAAACCGGATTTTTAGTGATATGTATTGCTTATTGCGGATTTAAAAGTGAAATACAAATAATTAAAGATAAATAGAACACATAATAATCTCTTTCAATTTATAAAATTACAAAAATCATTACCAATTAACAAAAGGAACTTCAATTAATTATTTCGCATTTTTTTTCTTATGAAAAATTAAATGTTCATAATTTTCTCTTATATTGTAAGATAAACTCATTAGTATCAGGAATTGGCTCAAAAAACGGTTAATTAGTTGAGAGAAAAAAATTTGGGGGGGTTACAAATTTATAGATGTGGAATGCCTCTATTTTAAAAGTTGGAAGTTTGATTAGGAAATTTGATGATCAAATTGATAGAATTTGTAAATGTGAAGGGTTAAATTTATTAAATTATTTAGAATTAAGATAAAATTGATAGAAAGTATAAGTATTGAAGACTAAGTATGTTATTATTCCAGTTAGAAAAAGGCTTTTCCTTACCAATTTAACAACGGGTGACTGAAACGGGAACGAATTCAAATATTGGTGCCTAAATTGAAAATTTTTAAAGTTAGATGATCAAAACAGAAACACCAACATAGTTGAGTGACTATTTGTACAATTTACGTTTAAAGAAAAGTCCAAAGCAAAGTACAAATGGAAACCAGCAAACTTTTTTTTTTGTCACAATATTTGGTACCCGAACTTTTTTATTCACTATTTTGGCAGTTTTTGAATTGTTATATGTCACGTGATAATCTAGAAATTGTGACACGTGGTATTATAATATGAAAAGATGTTTAAACTTTTATAAAATTTAAAAAAATGAAATTTTATTTAAAAAATTAAACATCAAAATGGAATAAAAAATTCATAAATACTAAATTGAAAGAATATTTCAAGTTCAAAAATTAAATGCATATTTAAGCCTTTGAAAATAAAAGTACTTAAATTATAAATATTTATAATTTAAGGACAAAGGCAAAGGGCAGATAATAACCCAAAATGTTAGTATAATGGTAAAATTGCATATTGCCTCTCCAATAATTTATGAAGTCATTTTTTGGCTTTGTTCCTTATAAAATTACTGATAACATGAATCAAGTTACATCAAATTAAAGTAAAGAGGTTAAATTTTAAATTTTAACATAGTTGAGATACTAAAAGCACAATTAGACCATTAAAAACATATTTAAATTATGATAAAAGTCTTTAACATTCACAGTTGACAAACATGTCCTCTTATTCATAGCTCATAGCTTAGACATGTCTTATTCATCTCAATTTTCATCCTACATACTTGAGTTCATGGCTCCTTGTTTGTTTCATGATTTACTTAGGAAAGAAGAGGCCATTCACGCTCATCCCACCATCAACACAAATAACCTGCCCTGTTATATATGAAGCCGCCGGTAGGCACAGGAAAGCCACCATAGCTGACACTTCCTTCGGCTGTCCAAGCCGTCCTAATGGTGTTCGGTTTAGGGTAACCTCTAATCCTTCTTTATTAACTTCGAAATACTAGAAAAGAATACAATAAAATATCGACTTTAAAAATGAAGTTTGATCAAGCTTGAATTGAATTTTGAATTTTGAATTTTGAGTCAAACTCAAGCTTGTGGTAGCTTCTTACCACGTATGTTCATTTGAGTTCAATTATAAGTTTCTTGAAACAAAAGTATAAAACATAAGGTTAAACTATACCCGAGATTACTAAATTATTAGTAAGTTTTTGTTTTGATCACTCAACTTAAAAAAGTTACAACATGGTCCCTGAACTATTCGAAATTTTTCATTTAAGCCACTGAGCTATTCGAAAGTTTTCATTTGATGATTAGAGTCGAATATTAAAGAAGAAAGTTGCTTGAATTTTGGTTCAGAAATTCATGATATTCAAAGATGTTCATTAAAAAAAATGAATTGTAGGAGAAAAGGGGAAGAAAAGCTTTCGATTGGTGTGAACAAAAAAGGTCATATAGCAGTGATTTTAGCATCTCAGTGACTTAGATGAAAACTTTTAAATGATTCAGTGATCATTTTGTAACTTTTTGAAGTTGAATGATCTGATCAAAAAGTTAACTTACAAATCTTATAGTGACCTTAGGTATAATTTACTCAAAATATAAAGCATAAGGAAGAGCTTCTTACCTTTTCAAGGAGGGCTGTTTTGACGACCGAAGGTACAATAGCATTAACCCTAATATTATCTCTTGCCCAATCGCATGACAAGTATTTCGCAAGCTGGTTCATGGCAGCTACAACAAAAACACATAATTTTATACTCTTATATATAACAAGATATACATAATATAAAGTTAATTACGTCAAACATCGTCAAATTATCACTTAATCTAGAATTTAAATTGCTCTGTCAATTTTACAATGCTTCGAATGAGTTTTCAAAGTAATAATATTTTATCAATCAAGTTATTTCATCAGTCTAGCATTAAGTGTCAGTTCAGATTTGATCTTCATTCTAAATTGGTCTCTGAATTTCAAAACTTTCAATAACACGTCAAATCTTAACGAGAGAAAGAAAACCCCAAAATTAAGATTTTTTTTAGAATAAAAAATTAAGATTTTTAAAACATCCATTTTAACAATATTTATTTTCTTAATTTTTTTCATTTCAAATTATGTCACATATGATCTAATGTGTCATTTATCAGTTAAATTAATGATTTCAATAACAGAAAGACTTAATTGATATAACATTGATAGTTTAGAGATGTGATTAGAATGATTTGAAGTTTAAGGATTAATTTAGAATAAAAGACATAGTTTAAGATGTTTGCTGCAATTAACTCAAATAATAAGTTTAGAAGAAAAAATTACCTTTGTTGGAAGCATATATAGCCCCAAAGTATGCGGGTAATAGACTACCCATTGAAGACATAAACACAATGCTTCCAGCACCTGAAGCTTTTAAAAGGGGATATGCCAACACACTAATGTTATAAGCCGATTCGAAGTTGGTGCTCGTCAGAAATGAAACATCTTCCGCCGTGTAATCCGTCACCGATTTCGATGTACTCACTCCCACATTATTTATCTACAAATTTTATCCATCATCATAATTTCAGATCCATCGCTTGTCTAACTCTTAATTAGATTTGTCGATTTTATCTGTTTTCGAAAACTCAATTCGATTTAATTATAAAAGTTTAATAGTCCAAATTCAAAGTAATCCGAATTTTAAACTATACGAACTCAAAATAATTCAGCCTAAAAAATTCTAATGATTTAAATTAGAGGTGATCATGGGCCAAGTCAGATTCAAGCCGAGCCTAAACCTGGCCATGCCCGAATATGAGCCTAAAATTTTGCTCAAGTCTGCCCTGCCCATATTTATAAATGGTTAACTGAAGTCTATTTTAGGTCCACCCATATTATTTTTTTAATTTTAAAAAATATATTTATTTTAACATATAATAATTTTATATATTTTTTATTTATTAAAATTATATATAGTCATCTTAACATTTGTTAATGTTTACATTATAGTAGTATTATCTATTATTATAAATTTAAATTTTATGTGGTATAAATTATATAATATATAAAAATAATATAATAAAAAACATGACAAACTTTAAAACTCGTGGCCAATGTCTTCTCCCTTAATGGGCCTACCAAACGCAAAGGATTAGTCATTGGGCTCACTCTAATGAATACCTTTGAGAACTAAAAAAAAAAGGACTAGACCGGGCTCAAGCTTTGAATATTCCAGCCTGAGCTCAACCATATTTTAAACGGGCCTGTTTTTTGGCTCAAACCTTTTTTCAAGCCTAAAATTTTTATTCAAACCCTTTCAAATTTCATATGATTTTTCAGACCTAAACGGGTAACCTAGCCATTAATAAGTCTAATTTAAACCAAAAATGATTTATATTATATTTGAGATCATCGCTGAAAAGAAAAATTCTCTTATTTATTTTGCTAATCACTCTATGTTTTTAGATTTTAAAATTTAGATTTAATTGTTAATCCCGTTAAAATTCTTCTGTTGAATTCATTGTGTGATATTTTGAAATAAAAATATATATATACTTATTTGGTAGCTATATAATAAAAAAATTAAAGTTGTCATGAACCTAAATTTAACAGAATAATGTTAACGATATTAATAATTGAACTTGCATTTTTATATACTAGAAAAAAAGATGGGTTAAATATTTTAAATATATAAAGAGTAAAAGGAGTTTGAACATTTATAGTAATTTACCAGGATGTTAAGCTTCCCGTTGAATTCAGAGGAAACAGTGTTTAACAGATTCTCCCTTTGAGTTTGATCTGAAACATCACACACCGAACCTGTAACCCGAAAACCCTTTGCTTTCCATTCGAGTAAGCAATTGTTGAGCTCGGTTTCAGTTCGAGAGCATGTATGCACAACCGCTCCGAATCCAGCTAATTCCTCCACAATTGCATGCCTGATCATCAATTGCAGTACTTGGTTTTTCACATTGACATAAAATCAAACATGTTGAAAACAATATGAAAAACAATCATCTTTTACATACATTTCCACTAAATTCATGTCAAATCATGAAAATGAGATAAGCCTCTTCGTGTCGTGTCGTGTTTTAGTTGTTATTCTGAAATTGTTATGAAAGAAGGAGAGGAAATTACCCGAGCCCTTTGGTTCCACCAGTAACAAGTGCAGTCATGCCTTGAAGACTCCATCTTGAAGACTCCATTTTGCTAAAAACCCCTGCTTCACCCATTTTGCTTACATTCATATATATATATATATATAAAAGTTCAATAAGTTTATGTTTTGACCAATCAACTTCAGAAAGTTACAAAATAGTCACAGAATTATTCGAAAATTTTTATTTAATTCTGACTAATGAGTTCCAAGCGACAATTCGATGATTGGTACAGTAAATCAGTACTCATCAACAAGTAAATGTATATACTTTAGATCCAAGTTGAACGAATAATCAGTGTCAAAAATCATATAAGAAAATTTACTAAGTGTAGTTTAACCATATATATATATATACATATATATCCATGGGTGAAACTAAAAATTTCTTTTAGTGGCCAGTGATTAAGTCATATTTTGTACGACAACAATAAATGATTAGAAGAAGTTAAATTATAATTTTACCATATATTAACTTATAATTTTATGAATTTTGAGAGGTTTAAAACAGAAATTTCCCATTTTAAGGGTGAGGTCCCTTCACCCCTAAATGTACTCTACTATTATAAAATTCTTAATTTAAATTAATATAACCAACTTTATTTTTAAAAATATTTTTTATCTATATTTTTTTCAACGGCCCACATAGTCAATGTTTTATAATATACGTTTGTGTTGGATATTATCATTTTTTTCCAGCCATCGATTTTGAAGTCAACAAATAATAAATGTTTTATTTATTTTTTACTCCAATAAATATATATATGTCTTTTTCAGAGGCTTATTTTTTATGTATATTAGTTTAAAATTTTATTTAGTAAATTAGATGTTATTTATATCCTTTTTGTCTTTTCAATTTTAAGATGGTATAATATCATAAATAGTCCTTACAAGCTCATTAAATTTGATCAATATAATCCATCCATTTTGCAAGTTCAAAAGTGAATCATAACGTTCATCTTAAAAATTGTACTTCGTTAACAAGTAAATCTTAAACTTTTCATATTTTATAAATAATCGGATTTCAATACTTTAATTTTTAATTTAAAAAATAATGGTTTTAAAATATAATTCTAAATCGAAGGGAACATGTTGAAATTTTGATAAAAATTAAGGACTATATTGAAAATTTTAAGATGAAACTAGTAAATTTTTAAATATAGTTTTGAAGTGGATGGACTAAATTGAAAATAAATTTTTATTGATCATGTATAGTATTATTCCAAGGCGAAGCAAGAAACTTTTTTTTAGGGTGCCGGAGATTTGGTCATATTTTTATGAGAACAAAATGTAGTTATATTTTTTTATGGTTTTTAAAAGGAGTAAATTGAAATTTTAAAAAAGGATGAAGTTTAAAACAGAAATTTCTGATTTTAGGGTCAGCGATCCACATGGTAGGGTGTTTTATTATATATGTTACTGCATATTATACGTTAGGAAATTATTGTCCCTTTCAGCCAACCATCAAGTCCTAGGGTTTGGTACATATTATTTCGATATTAAAACATTATTATCGATGGAACTTGAGTGCAATATTAAGATATATTATACTCTTAATTAAATATATAAGTTCGAATTATGAAGAAAACTCTATTAAGAGGGATAATTACAAATTCTGAATATGTATCATAAAATAAATATTGTAAATAAACAAATAAAAGGAATCGATATTAAATAATTTAAGTTTTATTTCAATTAAAATTTCAATCATTGTGATGTATTCATTTGTATGGTGTGTATTTAATATATTAAACTAATTTTCTAATTTTGAATTATCGAATAAAAATTATTTCTTAATTTTTTATTTTATTTTTTACAATTACACTAAAAAGTAATATATATATATATATAATCATTATATTAAGTTATTAAAGCTAATAAATAATAAGAAATTTTATATTTGCATAATATTTTTATGTACATAACTGAAGCATATTTGCATAAATATGTATAGATAATATATGTTTACTACCATAAAATGCCTAATTGAGTGTGTTTCATAAGTTGAATGAATACTAGGAATATTAGAAAAACAAAGAAAAAATCAAAAATTTAAAATGAATGATATAAAGGTTTTTTTAAAAGAACAAAAAAGCACTACTATTTTGTATTTTTCTTTTCAAAAAGCAATTTTTTTGACCATCCAATGGCCGGTCATTTTTGAACCCATTGTCTTCAACACTCTGGTTGTCCTAAAATCAAGAGACAAGACTCAAGCTGCTTGAAGATAATACAAATCTACTCAAAGCATATTTACTATAGATGAACAACATTTCAAAACTACTCTAAAAGAAAAACAAAAAGGTATTCCCACTTTGTCGAACCCGCTACCTCAAGTACGGAAGCTCTCCGCAGAATTGAGAGATAAAATTTCAACTCAATTCAGGGATAATATTGACCTATTAAGAAATCCATCAGCCTAGATATTTTTATAAAGAGTCAACCTCAGGCTCAATATTATTATTTTATTTTGTCACAACATTTGGTACTCAAAACTTTTTTTATTCACTATTTTAAAACAAATTCAGAATTTTAAATTTATATTTGCATAACATATTTATATGTATATAAATAAAGTGCATTTGCATGTATATCTAATATTTTATTAACGAAGTAGGATTTAAAATATAAATATTTGCGAAAACATATATGAAATAATGATAACCACAAAATGTAACACAAAAAACAAAATATTTTATGTCATCTAGTAACTTTAGGCTTACGATCATACTGAGGATCAATTTAAATTATTTAGTTCAAATTATTCACTGTTTACGAGCAAATCAAATAAACAAAATGTCAAATCACCATTAATCTTGAGCCACATTCTGCATAAATGTAAAGTTCACTCCAAATTGAAACATAAAAACTCGTATGAAACTCCAATGGTGTCTGCTTAACAACAATAAAATGACATATTACCGTCCAAAACATGAAAAGATTCAGTGACTGATACCCTTCTTTGCTTTGAGCGATTCAAGAGCCTTCTTCCTCAACTCGATCTCAAGCTTCTTCTGTTCAGTTTCTGCCTCCTCCTCGTCATCATCTGGACGAAACTTTCCAGTTCCTGCATGCTCACCATCTGAACTAGAATCATCATCGTGACGTTTTGTTTTGAGCTTTTCTGCACGCCGTGCTTCTCTTTTGCGACGCCGTTCCTCGCTACGTTTACGTTTTTCTTCCTTTCTTAATCTCTTTTCTTCCTTTTTCCTCCTCTTAGCTTCTTTCCTGTCATCGATTTCGGAATCATAACTAGAATCATCGTCGTCTGAAGTGACTTTACGCCTCTCGGACCGTTTATGCTTTCTCTTACCATCCTTGTGCTTAGTTCTGCGCTTATCGCTTCCCTTGGAATCTGAATCAGAACCACGGTTATTATAATCAACCTTTTCAAGCAACATAGGTGAAGTTTCTACTTTGTGGTGTTCATCACTGTCCTTTGTGTTTTTATGGGAACGACTTCTTTCGTCTGATCTTTTTCCTTCTCTCAAGCGTGATCTACTTTGCTTCTCACCTTGAAATGAATCCTCCGATATTGCTGGTGATCGCTGTCGGTCAGGAGTTCCTGAATGAACCACTTCTCCGGAAGACCTTCTGCTATGAAGAATATGCAAATAGTAAGACCTCAATGAACCTGTACTTAAACAGAAGCATATAATCTCATGATTGCAACAAAATAGTACCTTTTTGTTTCAAGGTCTTTCTTTCTTGATTCAACATTATCAAGCCGACTCCGAGAGTCTGTAGACCGACTGCCTGCCAATCGTTCAGGAGTATGAACCTTCCTAGGAGAAACCCTTTGCCTACTGATAGGCGGTGAATGCCTTCGGACGAAAAAATAAACCAAACTAAATTGAACATTCATCATCTAATAAGAGCCAACAGAAGCACTAAAATTGTAAGAACATTTATTTAATATGGAATTAACCTGCTTTCACTGGTTTCATTTCTTCTCCCCGTTCCTTGACCGTCCCGATGACCTTTCAGTTCTCTTGATTTCCATTCAGGACTAAAGCTATCATCACGAGCAATTCGGGCCTTCCTCTGCCTCGGGGGACTTCCATATGGACTTGACGACCTTCAGAATAAACAATGTGAAATAAATAAGCTGTATAGGCATGGACACTCATTTTAAAAAAAAAAAGGTAACAGATTAAGATTTAAAAATGCACCTCCTATCTTCACTTCCAGATCGATTCCTCACATGTGATGGGGATTTGGAGAGAGGAGACTTATTTGGGGGTGGTGATAAACCAGGCACTTTATCATCTGTATCACTCTGATCCATACGATCTGAGCGTGTGGACCTCATACTAGAGTGGTTATGTCCCACAGGAGACAACTTCCGACGCATTCTGCACCATAGAATTTGGCAATACATATTAGACTGCTCCACGTTTTCAGTCTAAGGAACAAGTAAATCAAAACTGTAGGAACAGATGCCATCATACCGCTGTCCTCCTGGAGAAAGCGAAGATGATCTTTGTCCCTTTGGAGACCTCCTAACTGGTGAAGAAGATCTACGTTGCACAGGAGACATAGAACTTGATTGATAAGGTGACGGAGACTTACCACGGGAAGGAGTTACTGACCTACGGCTGGAAGGGGGTGATCTACGTTGCCGTGGGGATGAAGATCTGCGGTGTCGCTGTTGCACAGGAGAAGGTGATCTACGTCGCATGGGAGGTGGTGATCTTCGTCGTAGAGGTGATGGAGACCTACGGCGCACAGGCAATGGGGATTTACGACGTATAGGTGAAGGAGATCTGCGACGCACAGGGGAACGAGATCCATGAAGCATAGGTGAGGGAGACCTACGACGCCGTACAAGAGATGGTGATCTGCGACGTCGAATGGACAATGGTGATCTACGACGTGTAATAGGTGATGGTGATCTATAACGTCGGATGGGTGAACGAGATCTACGGTGCACAGGTGTAGGTGACCTGCGCCGATAAGGAGAACGAGATCTACGGCGCACAGGTGTAGGTGACCCGCGCCGATAAGGAGAACGAGACTGAGATCTACGCCTAGAGTAAGACGGTCTTCGTCTTTCAGGAGACCTTCGCCTGTAATAAGATGGTCTTCGTCTTACAGGAGAGCGTGAAAAAGAAGGTGAATGCCTGGATCGAGGAGTTGAAGATCGCCTTCTAGGAGATGGATGCATCCTATCAGAGGAAACAGAGCGTCGCCGTGCTTCAGGTGATCTAGATACACTCCTAAACTTCTGTTTGCCACTGCATGTAAATTCAGATGGTAAAATCTCAAAAATTTTATACTAGTAGAACACTCGAGAACTATCAAAAACACAAATTGAACATGTAATCCCCCATTTCAAATTTAGAAAGGTTAACAACCAAATGTGTTTATGCTATTTGTTATAGATTGAGAAAAACATACTCTGAATAGCTTCTTGAATTAGAAAACGATCTGCTGACTGATTGAGAACGTGATCTGCATAAGAAGCCCGATATATTTAATAAGCATTCAAAAACACATTTAAAAGAAAATGCTATTAATACATCATAAGTGTTCTATAAACTAAAAATTACCAGTTTTGAAGAAAATGTTTCCATTTACTTCAAATTTCAAATACACATTTTGCATTCAAAAACCACTTCCCAATGATCCCTGAACTTACCCATTTGGTAAGAAAAGGCTAACCATCCAAACAATTTTAATGCACAATCACAAAATTCCACAAACGTGAAATAGGTAACAAGCTTGGACTTCCAACTTGCAAGTGAGGGTAAACAGCCCTATAGTATGATAAAAAGCCATAACTAAAGTTGCATACCCCAAAAGTCATTGGGCATCTACAAGTATTGAAAAGAAAAAAAATGCTTAATTCCAGCACCTCCTAGAAAGAAGCCCCAAACCAAAAAATAGCAGGAAAATGTTCAGTAGATATTAGTAGTATTTTACTTGTTGAAAAGCCACCAATGGAAAAAAGTGCTCCAAAGAAAGCTGATAAAAAATAAGGTAAACTCCTTACCTATTCCTTCCAACACCATTCCTTTGGTCAGCATCTCTCTCCTCCTCGGGGCGTGCACGTGAACCCTTTGTTGGCAGCATATTCTTTGAGGATGGATCCAACTCTGAATCACCAGCCTTGATTTCATCCCCATCGTCCTACAGTAGTTTGAGGTAAAGGACATGAACCCAAATAATTGCAGAAGGTAGCTGAATGCCATAAGAAACACAAACGAAAGTTAAAACCAAAAACCCAACTCGATACATTGCAACTCCATCATGAAAAACATAGTATTACCATTTTCCTCAATCTATCTTGTTCATTTTCTCTAATTTCCTTGTCTTTTTTCTTCTGAATCTCGTTCGCAATCCGATCCGACTCTGCCTGCAACCACCCATATGACAACATTGTCAAACAAGAAACAAGAGTACTAACACAATAGTAAACCACACTCCTATAAATATTTACCTTTTTCTTCCTAGTTTCTTCTTCTTTGGCATCCAAGAACTGTTGGGGAACACCACTTGCATTCCTTTGTGCACTAAGTAGAAGAGACCAAAGCTCTTTCATAAACTTCCCAGTATTCTTCTCCATGAATCCAGTGAGGGATATCTGAACTTGCTTGCCATTAACTTCCTGCATCGAAGTCAACAACATTACACAATTATCAAAAACAAGCACCAACAAACACTTAGTATGAAGCTGAAAGAATAAAATAAACAGCCCACAGACCAAATAAAATATATAGTGAGCAAACATCTTCAAACAGTAATTAACTAGGTAACAAACCACTTAACTAAGCGAAAACAGAGGGGAAAACACTATAATACCTTCCCATCAAGAAGACCGTAAATGAAGTTAATAAGAACTTCATCTTCAAAACCAAGAAGCTCAGTTACCCTAGTAGCAATCCAAGGTCTAATAACATCCATCTTAACCTTTGTCATATCAACCTAAAAAAACAACAATGTTTATTTTCCGAAAAATTAAATTAAATACCATTAATTGCATCAAAATCCGCTGGGTAAAAAAAAATAAATAAACGCGTTCAAAAGCGAACCAGATGCTCCAATTCGGGAGCAAATTTCTGCGATTTCAGTAGCTTCGCCTGCTTATTAGAGAACCGAGTATCTTGATCGGCCGAAGTACCCTAAATCAAAAATTAATAATAAAATTACTCGGAAAACGATTCAGTCGCAAAGATCTGAACAACAAACACGAGAAACGCAATAAATTAAATTAAATTAAAATTTTTAAAAATTACCCGGAAAAATCCGCCCGACATTTTCTAGGGTTTTGAGGAGTGATTCTTCAGTTGAAACGGCGTGTGAAGTGAGTATTTCTTGTAGACGGCGAGAGATTCGTACTTGAATTTTACGCCATGAGAATGAAAAATGGTAGGGTTTGGGGAGAGATTTAATCGAATCCAAAAGGGGGAAGCTCGATCCGGAAACCAAAAAAAAAAATCTTTGTTTGGTTTTTTTACTGTTTTAGGCTTTGAGATTTGGTTTTCATAATGGGATATATGGTGTACCCTAAATCGGTGAAATTGAAATTTGATTTTGGTTGTGAATTTAGGTCTGGGTTTCAGTATAATTACAATGTTACCATTAGTTTTCTGGATTCGTTTCGGGGTTTATTGGATTGGGTTGGTTTGCGGTGGCTTAGATTGGATTTCTTGTGAATTTGGGCTCAAAATACATTATATTAGGGTTTAAATATGCAAATAGGTCCCTATACTCTTTGTAAATTTAAATTTTAGTCTTTTTACTTTTATTTCTAGAATTTAGTCTCTCTACTTTTCAAGTTTCAAAAATTAGGTCCAACTGTTAATACTGTTAAATTCAGGTTGATTATAACCTTATTTTTTTAGTTACATTGCTACCAAATGAGGTTTTTTTTTATCATTTCAAAATGTCACCCTAATAAATTTAATAGTGTTAATAATTAGACCTAAATTTTGAAATCTAGAAAGTGGAGGGACTAAAATCAAACTTGTGAATAGTATAGGGACCTATGCATATTTTAACGTTATTCTTATAAAGCAACAAATATTATTTTGAAATTATTTTTGTATTTTTATATAAATGAAAAAATATCCAGTACACTATTCGGAAATCCCTTCCATTGGACTAGGTATTCATGCCGCGGTCGATAGTACTTCCGTCTGACCACACGATCCACCTTGATGTTTTCAACCTCTCGATCATAGGCAACTTTTACCCGCATTGGTTGCTTCGATTTGGGTCTTCTCCATCTTCATGAAATGGGCCCCTCATACACTATCAATGAAGTTTTTAGACTCCACAAGTAGGAGGTTAAGTATAATAAAATATTTTA